>NW_017308706.1:87484-91875 GCF_000935625.1 Nanorana parkeri
ACGCCTCTATCTTTAGGTGCAATTAGGGATTTCTGCGTCAGGAACTTGCGTTTTCCTGCAGCAGAAATCCCTGAATTGGCGTTTACAAGTGGCCGCTGTCACCTAAGTTAATGATCAGGTGACAGCAGTTGCATGTAAATGCCTGCACACTGCATGTAATGATACGTGATATGATTACATGCGGTTAGGAATCAATCACTCTCCCTGGACGCAATGATTGTGCATCCAGGGAGAGTGTTTTCTAACCGCATGTAATCATATCTCGTATCATTACATGCAGTGTGCAGGCGTTTACATGCAACTGCTGTCACCTAATCATTAACTTGAATAGGTGACAGCTGCCACTTGTAAATGCCAAATTAGGGATTCCTGATGCAGTAAAACGCAAGTTTCTGATGCAGGAATCCCTAATCGCACCTAAACCTACAGATATGAAAGGGGCCTTATTGTGAGTGTATATTGGTGTCTGTAGTACCAAACCGGATACAGTTATATTTTATTTTAAAGTATGAAATTTGGCAAGCGGCCCCCAAGAGAGAAAAAATTTGTCGAGTGGCCCCTGAGGCGGAAGAGGCGGAGGCGAAGACGGAGCTCCGGTCGGGCGGCGAAGATAACAAGGAGGTCGTGTTGTGCGCCAAGGATGTGGAGGCTGTGTTCCAAAGAGGTCAGGCCGTGCAAGGTAAGAGGACTGTGCTGGCAGAGCCCAGCATAGATTCTGCACAGCCCACCAAAGAGTCTCAGGTGGGCTGTACAATACCCTTTGGTGGGCTGCAGGATCCGTAGGGGGCTCTGCAGTGTGCAAAGCCGACCACGGATCCTGCACAACCCCCCTGAGATACTGCAGGGTGTCAGGGGGTCTCTGCAGGATCTGTGGAGGGCTTTGCCGGGTCTCAGAGGGGCTTTGCATGATCCATAGGGGCCTCTGCAGCCTGCAAAGCCCACCACAGATCCTGCACAACCCCCCCTGAGATGCTGCAGGATCTGTGGGGGGCTTTGGGGGGCTTTGTCGGTTCTCAGGGGGATTTGCAGGATCTGTGGCGGGCTTTGCCGGGTCTCAGGGGGGCTTTGCAGGATTCATAGGGGGCTCTACAGCCTGTAAAGCCCACCACAGATCCTGCACAACCCCCCCTGAGATGCTGCAGGATCTGTGTGGGGCTTTGTCGGGTCTCAGGGGGCTTTGCAGGATCTTTGGGGGACTTTGTCGTGTCTCAGGGGGGATTTGCAGGATTCATAGCAGGCTCTGCAGCCTGCAAAGCCCACCACAGATCCTGCACAACCCCCCTGAGACCCTGCAGGATCTGCGGGGGGCTTTGGTGGGTCCCAAGGGGGCTTTGCAGGATCTGTGGTGAGCTCTGCGAGGGCTATGGTGGGCAGAGCCCACCACATGTGTGGGGGGGGGGCGAGTTTTCTCTTGCCTAGGGCAGCCCCAAACCTAAATACACCACTGGTGTACTCACTGGCTCTTTAACATAGTTTGAGGTGGGTGTACTCACCTGATCTTTGACAGAGTTTGAGGTTGGGGGAGTATGCTTTGTACAGGAAGACATACAGAGATCCTTCCCAGAAGGGTGGGGGTGGGGTTGGAGATTAACAGACATAAAATGCAACACAACAGCAGCACATTGGTATAAAAGGCCATTAACAACATCTCGCTCTGTGGCAGCTGACCATCCATCTTGGCTGAGTGTTGGAAGTGCCCAAACCTTCTCAGTTTTTACAATACAATACTTTCAAAACAGGAACAGTGTGAATAAATGGGTACACCATCCATCCTTTTTGGAAAGTAGCATTTATCCTTTGCAAGAATTTTGTCTTGAAAATAACTGTTTCAGACATTTTTAAAGTAGTAAGGTGTGTAACATATGCAATTTGTAATTATTTGGAACTGAAGTCAACATGTCCAAAGTCTTAACCCTTTTGTGAAAAACCCTGTAAGTTTCCTCAATACTTCATGATTTCCCCTGCTGCACCTGCAATACTGTTATTCCAAGTTCAAAAAATGTCCAGAAAAATGTCATAAAAAATATATTTATATGAATTATTTAACATTTATTGGAATGACCGCCTCACAATTTTACATTCTACAGCTAAATTATTCAGGGTCAAAAACTAACTTTTTGTTATGAATTTGGGCATTGCTGGTAGATTTTAAAATGGGGCATCTTTGTCAACTTCAAATGGTATTGAAGGCAAATTTGCTTCCCAGCAATATGGGCAGTGTTGCCAGTATTAAAATGGCTTTCCAACAAATTTGCATGTCATTTTGCATGTCTAAACAGAGAGCCCAACCCCATTCTACACCCACCCATAGAAAATAAAGGCCTTTTGTATTATACACACTGCATTGTAATAACTATGAAAATATGTAATTTAAATTTAATAAATAAATATTCATCAAAAAAATGTCATGGCCACATGAAAAGAATGCAAATAAAGGAGGGATGCTACACTACAACCAAAGCCGGATCTCATAGACATTTCAAGACACAAAATTTCTAGGGAAAAGACTTCTAAGCCAGTCTTAAAAAAAAAGACAGAGCCCCAAAAAAAGTATGCATGTTCTCAAAGATCTTATTAAAGGAGTAATTTTCACTCTAGCCTGGGTTTTTTAAAATACCAATTGGGAAATCTTCAGAAAGGCCTGGAGCAAAATACAACAAAAAATAGGCGTAAGGCCTACATGACAGGGTAAACAGGGATTCAGGAAAGAAAGGGTTAAGCGTGTTTATGGATGTGTGGGTGGTGGTCACTTACCGGGATTGGCCACTGGGGATTAGCCAGGAGGAGTCTGTTAGGGTGGTCCGAGGGGGCGGAGTGGTGTCCAGGCAGTCCAGGGGAGCACACGGCTTGTTCAGTTCCCTCCCTCCCTCCCTTGTCTGGGTTTTTCTTTGGAGGTACCTTTGAGTGGTTGTGGACGAGGTCTGTCTAGGTGGGTATGTTTCTGTGTCATGCCTCCTGTCGGACGCGTCGTCGGTACGCTGTCCGGGGAGCTGGCAGGTCCCGCAGAGAGAGGTCAAAGAGTGAGGTGAAGAGGTATCTGCGGTTAGGTACTATGTCGTCCCTGAGCCGGTGAGTTGCGGCTAGGGGCCAGTTGTTTCACCTTCACAGACCTCAGCCCTAGTAATAGTAAAAAGTTCGGTTAACTGTTATAAGTTAATAATTTATAGTATATTTTATTATAATTAAGTTTTATTTTGTATTAAACGGCTGCCACAGCCATGTTATATATTATTATTTGTGTAATAAACGGCTGTTTACAACCATTTTATATTCCAGCCCGGTGTGGTCTCTTATTTGGGTACGGGCAGGAAGTTTTTGGTGAAGTTGCTGTAGCAACGTAGCATAGTATCAAAGCATATGTCTTGCCATGTCATGCTTCTTTTTGAATCTACTTGAACCATTGTACTTGATAACATAGACTTGTGTAAAGAGCAGCCCCCTAAAGTCAGGTGAAACAAATACAAATGTTATCCCAAAACCTTTCACCAGAGGTCAGCAAAAACTACGGAATCATCCTGCATTGCTCATGCAGCAGCACTTTATGATGATCTAATGATCTTGTTATCTTACTGAGGAGCCATAAAGTCTAGGCCGATTGTGGAAGACCTCTTATAGATCTTCTTTTTCTATGTGCATCAGGTGACAAACAATTTTCTAGCAGTCACGCCACAGCAAAATCACATATGATTATGTGTACTTTGTCTAAATATTCTGTGCTCTGCTTCATCTGGGAAGAGTGAGAGCTAGGGTACCCAAGTAAATGTAGCGAGTATAAAATACATTAGCAGACAAAGCAAGCTTTATTTCTCCAGACAGCAGAAGGGGAAGTGACTCAAATTTAAAGCTACACTTTAAACAAGTAACAACACAGTTGAGTACTGTCCTTGTTACATTTTTCACTGTTTGTGCAAATAAATAAAAGGTATCACAGATAGAACTCGACTGTATCATTGCACTAGTGCACTATTACGGCTACAGTCACCTAAAGGAGAATTATTGGAAGAATAAAATATACTCTGCCCAATGCTTAGAGCCAACAGGGCCTACTGCAGCTGTCACATGCTGGCTCTATAGCCCCTCTGTGTTCTTTGGAGGGCAGACAGGGGAGGGACGGGCAAAGCTGGATCTGACTCTAGAGAGACAGCTGTCAATCAGTCGGTGGGGTGGATCCAGGCCCGGATTGCCCACAAGGCCTCGGGGCGGCAGGGCGCCGAGGGACGGCAGCAGCGTGGAGTCCCCCGACGGCCGGAACATACAGTGCTGTGCTAGAACTCCTGTTTTGGAGGTGACAGGGTCAATAAAGAGAACCTGTCAGCTCCAATTGCTATCACACAGGGGATTGTTTTCTCCTGTGTGATAGCAATAAAGTTAAGTGAAAAAATACTTAAAAA
>NW_017308706.1:91904-123252 GCF_000935625.1 Nanorana parkeri
AGAGCCTCACTGCAGCTGGCTATGTGCTGACTTTGGGTCCCAGTAGTGCAAAAAGTAAATGCACTCCTGTGGTCCTCAAGAGCAGTAAAGCCAAAAAAAGGGCTGTCTTTATTTCTCTTTTACGCAAGAAACAATCTAAACACTGATTAAAATACAACCAAACTGCCTCTCATATTCTCTGCAGTTTTAATACTTCACTTTTTAGGTCTAAACGCAGCATATTTTAGGCAGTGCTCCCCAACCTTTTTATCGCCGCGGACCGGTCAACGTTTAATAATTTTACCGATGTTACTATGGAAGCGGCCGGGAGGGGAGGTGAGTCACAGGACCCGCCCCCTCACTGTGAAGCCCGTCGGCAGCGCGGGGCCCCGGTGTTCGAACAGAGGGACCCTGCACTGCCCCATATTGCAGGACCGGACCGCACTGAGACTGTGCGGCCCGGTACTATTTGATCCGCGGACCGGGGGTTGGGGAACACTGCACTAAGGCACTAGAGGGGTTAGTTACATGTTCCCTTCAGGGGCGTAACTACAGATCACAGGGCCCCATAGCAAAATTTTGTATGGGGCCCCGTGATTGCTAGTTGCAGAGCCCCAGCGGAGAGTGACCCTGCAGAGCTCACCATAGACTCTCTATAGTGGGCTCTGCAGGGTCTGAGATCTCTTACCTGTCAGCTCCTCTATGGTCACCGGGTCCCGACTCCTGTTCCGTCCCAGAGCCCCGCCTCCTCTGCTATCGACAGGCCCTGCCTTCTCTTACATCACTGGTCGCTGGCCAGTGATGTAAGAGGGGGCGGGCCCCCGCCTCCATTCCGAACATAGCCCTCGTCTGCCGCAGCGGCTGGGTGTCACTGACACAGCTCCGCAGCGACTATGAGGGAAATGCGCCGTGGCCGCTGCTGAGCTGTGTCTGTGACAGCCAGCACCCCCACATGCCGTAGCGACCCAGGAGGCCCTGGCCGGGCCCCATAGCGGCCGCCTGGGTCGCTATGTCTATTGTTGCGCCACTGGTTCCCTTCCTCCATGCCGTATTTGGCCTTCATTTTTAACTTATCACTAAATACTGCCTGTAAAGAGGGAGTAAAGAGGGACTAGAACACCTGTCAAGTTTTGATTGCTATCTGTGTCCCCATAAGGGAGATCTTACTAACTCATTCCACCCCTTAGCTTTTTTTGACAATGTTTTTTTCTTGCTGTTTGTAAAGCTTTTTGTTGTTTCCTACATTTTCTGCATTCATTTCTGTAGTGAGTGGTGCATTAAAACATACACAAATTTAAAAACAAAAAGTATTTATCTGTACATAAATTCACCATGCTTTGTACGAGAAGCATACTTTTAGTCTAGGTTATAGATGGGATCAATTGTAGAATACATTTTGAACTTTTAAGTCAAGAGTACATCTTGCTGCCCAAGTTCCCAGAGAGAGGAAAGAATGTTGTTTATCCTAATGTTAATGAAAACCTGCCTTTGTTTTACTCTGATCACATGTTAATTATGACTTAAGCACACTTTTTTTCCCCACACACGTTTTAACTATACCAATGGAGCCATGGTCATTTTGGATAATCCGCACACACCTCCATCCCTTTCTGGTTTTAAATGGAGCAAAAGGCAACAAATCAAAGGCTCATAAGATCCATGGTCCTGGCCTAACTGAGTTGTGTTTCCTCCTGTGTTACATATGCATATATACCATACTTGTCAATATCAGTTTGGTTACAATGGAAGGCTTCTAATTATGGGTGAGCTTTATACTTCAGATTTGGGTGGTCTCACACGTTTGGGAGGTAATCTTTTGTAAGGTGCCCATACACTGCACGATTCTCGTACGAGAATCGCGGGAAATCCCGCGATCGTATGAGAATCGTGCAGTGTATGGAAGGCTTCGACCGTTTCTACTGTACGGTCGCACGTCTTCCATCGAACCAGCATGTTTGAAAACCCGCCGTTCTCGGCGAGTTGGTGGCCTGCTGGTTCGACAACTGCCGAACGGGCCGGTGTGCGCACGCGCACACTGCCCGTTTGCAGTCAGCGTAAGCCCGCCCCTCATTACAGTCATCTCAAGCCCACCCCTCAGGGGGCGTGGCTTGCGATGATCGAGAGTGCGATCTGCCCGTCCAAGATGGGCAGATCGTACGTTTTTTAATCCCTTTACAACCATCGCAAGACTAAGGTCTTGCGATGGTTGTACAGTGTATGGCCACCTTAAACAAACCAACAGACCAACCTGAGGGAGGGAGGGGGGGGGTATTGATGCTGAATAATTTAGTCAGTCGCTGTTGTTGTCTTCTGATATAATCTAGCTATTAATAAAAGATCATTCAGCAGTCAGATTTCCACTTCCAAGGTTGCCATCTCATTTTTGTATTTCATTTTTCTTTATAGTTGCCTGACTGTAAAGCTGATCCTACAGCTTCAATACCTTCTGAGTCACTGATCAGGAACAAATTTGCAGATCAGGTAAGTCAGAGTAATGTCAGAGCTTCCTTATCTGTATACTTGTTCTGAATTAGGGATGCACTGCATTGGAGCCAGAGGACCAACAGGACAGCCAGTATTTGTGAAACTAGACATCAGCAATGGCATTTCCATGTTTCTCTCAAAAAATGTTTAATTTAAAAAATATAATTAAAATGGTGAAAGTTGCATTATGTCATGTAGACCCTCCTTTAACATAATCGTCTCCATGGTCTGCCTCCTTGTGTGAGTATCTTGTTCTTTATTTCACAGCAACAATACGTTCAAAAATCCTTGGAACTCCATTTAATATGCAGAAATGTATTTCATCAGCTGTGGTCCCCTCCATTGATGACTGTTATTATTTACAATGATAAGCTACAGTACAGCAGCACCTCCTTCACAGCAGCAGGATGTTATGATTCAGTGGTTTCAGTGCCACAAGCTAGAACATGAAGACAGAGATAATTTATACTAACCTACATGACTAAATCAGATAGCCCTCTGAGTCAAAAAAACAATTGTCTGCCTCTCATTTATACGTAAACAGTTTTGATACTTATATATATTATGCTGCCCATAGGCATTTAAAGGCTAAGTTCACCTTTTGCAAAAATTAAAGAAATGCATATGTAGTAATATTAAAAAATATATATTTTTTAGATTTTTGCATTCAAGCCTGAAAACGAGGGATGCATTGATACCGGTTTCTCGGTATCGAGTATGAGTACCGATATTTTGCTTTCGGGACTTGCCGATACCGAGTATTGATATCAGTGCTTCCGCTCACATAAAGCCAGCTTCCTGGGCAATCAGGAAGCTGGGCGGCGGGTAATGACATAGCGCTCCATGTTGTTTGGCCGGCCTGCTTGGACGAGAAACCAACTTCCGAGCCAATCAGCGTGGAGCTGGCTTTCCAGGCAATCAATAGGCCGGGTGGCGAGTAATGACCCACCCCCCGGCTTCCTAATTGGCCGGGAAGCCGGCTCCATGCTGATTGACTGGAAGGCCGGCTTCCAGGCCAATCAGTAAGCCAGCAGGTGGATCATAACTCACCACCCATCTTTCTGATTGCCTTGGAAGCCGGCTCCATGTTCCATTATGGCACTGCCGGTTAGAGGAAATCTTCCTCTGAACGGAAGTTCCGGTCCTGGGGAAGGTATCAGAGCATATGGGCGAGTACGAGTACTTGCCCAAATACTTGGTATCAGCGCAGATATAGATACTGGTATCAGTATGGGTGCATCCCTACTGAAAGCATTGCAACTGTGATAATGGCTGCCAAGCTCAGGCTTCTACAGTTTCCTCCAAAAATGAAGCTCCATACTTCTTAGTGCCTCTCTTTCTTAGCAAGAAGCACCGTAACCAATGCGTGCTCACCATTTGTGAGCAAAATCTAAACTGAAACTACATACCTCAGTTTGGAGCTTTAGTTTGGGAGAAAACTGCAGAAGCCTGAGCTTTGCAGCCATGATCCAATCAGAGTCGCAATGCTTTCAGGCCTGAATGCAAGAATTAAAATAATGAATTTTTATTTTATTAAATATGCATTTCTTTAAGTTTTGCAAAAGGTGAACTTAGCCTTTAAATGGGCTCACCCAAAGCCAGCTGAGGTCCATCCATGGGGGCCAATCTCCACAACATAGAAAAAATATATAATTACTGAGATGAACATTTTACTATTCACAGTTCCTGTGCAGCTCGATAATGAGATTCAGACCCCTAAATGCATTGCCTTGACAACAAATGCTTTGACCAGGAAGTGGGAGAAGAAAAACTCTATATTCTTGGCAGTAATACGCCACATTCTAACACCTTGGCGGCAAGTCCCACTTCTGGAATCCCTGCACCTACTATGTCATGTTGGTATGCTCTTGTTTGTTTCTTTTTTGTTATTAGTGTTTGGGAGCTGTTTTCCAGCCAATCTGTAGAGCTGCAAGACCTGTGTGCTTAATTACCATACAAGCGGATTCTTCATGGTTTGATACTATTTCCAGGTTATAGGCCTTCTGGCCACCCTCTTTACTATTAGCCACTACCGGGCCACAGTAAGTCTATATACAGCAGCCCACAGAAGTGGTTAAAAAAAGAACACAGCTGCTGCAGCAGCCGTGTTCTTGGTATAGTTTTTAACAGCACACGATTGCTGTTAATGTACAAGCGATCCGGTGTCTATACAGCCGCCAGATAGTTTGTACCGTGCTCCTGTACCTATTCTGCTCCTGTGCACTAAATTTTAATTTAGTTTATATTTTCCTAAAAATACAGGTTTGATAAACATTTGCGCAAAAACGGTGCGACATAAAAAATTGCAACTAGCATTTTTTCATTCTACAGGGCCTCTGCTTTCAGAACATATATCATTGTTTGGGGGTCTGAAGCTGTTTTCTATCCCAAAATGTATATTTTATCATGTGTGCGCAAATAGTAAGAAAATGCTCTGGACAGCAAGTTAGTTATTTTCAGGGCTGAGTGTTTAATGCACCTGATAACTTATCTTTATACTGCATCCAGTTATTTGATATCTATTATTACAGATAAGGTCCAAATCTATCAAATAATCTGTCTCCAGTATGACAAAATTAAAGAGGGAATGCAATTGGCTGATCCAGGCACTAAAAACCATTTTGAAGACACCAGTGCTGTCCAGGAAATGTAGTAATTAGTACACAGTGTACATATACGGACATATTGTAAACTTTCTGCAGGCAAGTGTTGTTGCTGTTGCAAGTGTAATGTTACATTCTTCTCTTTTTTTCCATAAAACAGCTACTGTGTTTGTCTCTAAAAATACAATGTCTGAAAGATAACTTAATCACAATCTTCCTGCCGTCAGCCCATACAGAAGACAGCCATGTTAAGGTAGATGTTAAAGTAGATGTTAAACTTGTATTAAACTCTTTTTTTTTCGATAATGAATCCAGACCTAAGACGTATAGATTGTCCAGCAAAGTATTCCTTTACATTTTTGCCCAAGCACTTACAGTCATCATGTTTCCAAACAGCTCCACCTCTCTCACCTCGGCTTCCCTGAACTTCCAGTAAAAGATCACAAGGGACAGCACAGTCTCCAGCAGCTGTCCATCTAATAGCTTGGAGAGGGAAGTAATGTGCCTGTGGTTTGTGGAAGCACATGCAGTTTACTAGTACACACAAGGGTGGCTCCATAGGACCCTGCAGGGGAAAGGTGCCACCCTAAAACAGGCCTCAAGGCCATTGCGCAGGGGAGCAGCTGATTCTGCAGGAAACTAAAACTTTTAAACATCAAGGAGCCTCATTTTTCGTAAGCAATTTAATCAGCATTTGAAATAGCTTAAAAACATTTTGACTTTAATATCACTCTAAGCTGAATCTCTGTCCATGCAGCTTACTTGTCACTAAGCTGTTCCCCCATGTCACCTTGTGGTGGCACTGTGCTCCAGCTACAGGCAGCCTGTGGTTCCAGTAAAGACCAGCAGGTGTCTCCCTGCATTTTATGTCCGAATTCATATTATCCATATGTGCGTCTGACTGCTGGAAAGCTTATAATCCAATTTCTCTAACATTCAGATACCTTCGCATTCTGTCAGTTTGCCTGAATATCTTAGTTGCTTTTGCTTGTCATCATGTCCATTATTATGTACCCTGCCTTGCTTGTTGTCAGTCTTGCTTATCTACTCTCATTTTCCGGTCCTGCCCTTGCCATTTTAGAACTAGAAGTCCCAGAACAATAAATAGATAGATTTATTTGTCACATACACAATCGTACAAGTATGATATGCAGATGTAAACACGTCGATGTTATCAGAACTGCGTCTGAACATGTCCCAGTCTGCGTCGTCGAGTGCATCCTGCAGAGCGGCCTCCAATTGGTCCATCCAGCGTGCAACCTTCCTCTGAGCCGGAACTTCCTGTTTGAGCCTTTGTTTGTATTTTGGCATAAGGAAGATAGCTATATGATCTGATTTCCCAAACGGGGGGCGAGATTGTGCCTTGTAACCCTCTTTAACTGTCGTGTAACAATGGTCCAGTGTCCTTTCACCCCTGGTGGGGCAGGAAATGTACTGATAAAAATTTGGCGCTATGCGTTTGAGGTTAGCGCTATTAAAATCCCCTGTTGTTACTAGTCTGGAATTTAGAGGCTCAAAGACTAAACATTTCCAGTACACTCTTTACTTGAACCTATATATAAATAAAATTCTGCGCTAAATCTTATCAATTATCAGTGGGTGTAAAATTACAGCTGCTCACATATAGGGTTACATGAACCTTAAATATAATAGATAGTTAAAATAAGCAGCACTATAAACCCTCCAGTTAAAGGGTTATTAAACCGTCACGTTTTTTTGCATATATCTACTGCTGCTAGCAAGCAGTAGACATATGCAAAAACTTTTAAAAAAAACTAAACCTTTTGAAAGATGTTTAAACTTACCTGTGTCCTCGCCGCACGCTCCCATCCGAACATCTGAAAATTTCTCAGGCAGCCGCAAAGAATCTTGGGACGGGAGACAGTTCAGATGTTCGGCCGGGAGACGAGGAGAGACACAAGGTAAGTCTATGGAGCAGCGTGCACCCGCACAGACTCCATGGGACATGAGCGAAGGGGAGGACAGAGTAGTCAGCTGGATCGGAGACCCGCAGCAGTGCTGGAGGGACAGCTAAAAACGACAGTAAGGAAGAAGATCAGATTAAGAGGCATAATTTAAGGTAAGTCCCTACACTAACATTGGGGGAGGAAAAAGAAATCCTTTAATGTCACTTTAAACTTCAAAGTGAATCTAAAAAATCTCCTACATAAATATAGTGCAAAATCATCTGTTAAATAATATCAAGAAACACAATGTCCTACAGACAATTCCTTCAAACATATACAAATATTCTATGTGTCCACAAAATGTGTGAATTCGGTTATTTAGATCAGTTGTCTCTCCTTCCTTATATTACAACTTCTCAAGTTCTCTTTAACAAATCCCGTTATATTGTGTTACTTCAAATCTCAATAAAATGTCAACCGTTGTGTCTATTTGTTTGATTAATGATCCTCCAGTGCTTCTTCCACCCCTGCTCAACCAATATTTTCTGACACCAAACATGGCAGCATACAGAGGGGTATAGCTTCACCCCTCAGGGTGAATCTATAAATTAAACACTCCTCCCAAGGCCACCATTCTCCTTTTTTTCCTCATTGCTCAAGACGGGATATACTGATTTTTTCCTTTACCCTCACCTGCTGGTTTCCTCTGGCCTGCCACACAGGCCGGAGGAAACCAGCAAGTTTGTAACCCTACGATTTGTTTTGTTTTCCTGATCCTGAACATTCATCAAGGTATTGGCATCTGTGCTTACCTTCTATGCTCCCAAGGTATTCCAATTGTGAAATACCTGGTTGATCTTCTGCTAAGGGAACAGTTGGTACAGATACTGACCAACAATGTGATATGGACAGCCCAGACCTTAAAAAGGTGTGTTTATGTCCTGAACCCTCTGTTGGTCAGCGCTGGAACCACTGTTAAAAGCTAGGAAGTCTACCTTGCGTAAGGTCTACCATCATATTTGGAAGGCTTAATTCACCTGGAAAGATTTCACTCCAGGGAATACTCTGTAGTTAGAATCCTAACGTTTATGCTTTCAGATTTGGATCAGCATTTGACCCCAAGTACTACCATGGCCCTTGTGATCCTATTCCAAGGACCACCAGCCTCCCATTCATTGGTCAAAAGTTTTGTGCAGCGTGTGTCCCTATTCTGGTCTTACTGGTCTGGTCTTATCCAGGTCTTACACAAGGATAAGGTGGTGTTGAGGTCTTTAGCCTCCTTTCTTCCTAAAGTGGTTTTGGCCCTTCACCTCAACCAGTACAGTAATATGCATGCAGAAAAAGTGGATAGCGGTACGCCAACATATATGAAAAGCAGCTTCTTTATTGATCCATAAAATCAATTACACAGGAAATGAATAGATACTTCTAACTTGTTTCACATACACAGGGTGCTTAGTCATAGAATACCATATTCCATATCCAGGGGTTCTGCTTACAGTGCAATAACTGCAATATCTGCTGAAATATAAACAAACAGCAATGCAGTGCTCCAATCTATAGCTGTCAGAGGAACTAAATGAAACTGAGCTGTTTTTATTTTTTATTTATTTGTTTATTGATTTATATTTTTATGTATTCATTTTTAAATGGGAGATGTTGAAAACACAATGAAAGCAGATAAACGTTCAGTTTTGTTTTTAAAAATCAAAGTCTTTCCTTTTTAATCCTTCATTAACTCCTTGTTAAGGTGCCCATACACCTTGCGATTATCGTTTGATTTCCGAACGAATTTGGTTTTTCGTTTGATAATCGGCCAGTTGATGGGAAGTCAACAATCACAACTACTGTACAACTGGTCGAATTTCGTCTATCGGGCAGACTAGAAAACTTTAATCAAATCGAACAAAAATAAATGGATTAGTGGTGTTTCGTGCAACGAAAATCCATACGGTCGATCGACAAAATTCGGCCAGTTAGTATTGCTGATGAACGATTATCGAAATCGGCATTGTCTGTGTATGATGGGTCATTTGAGCAGAAATTGGACGAGGGTGCGATGATGGGACAAAAGAAATTGAATGATAATTGTAAGGTGTATGGCCACCTTTAGACTTAATTGGTCCAAATTTAATATTTGCTCTCGCTGCTCATCGTTTTTGCCAAAATATGTTTCAGATTTTACTTTATCAAAAATGTTTGTTTTTTTAAATTTTCATTCATTGTTTTTTTTATAGCGTTAAATGCTTAAAAAACACAGGCGCAAAATAATAATTAAAAAAAAAAAGTTGTTTGGAAGTAATGTTGCCAAGGTTTATGCTAGAAACATTATTTTGGTGTCAAAATAAATGAGACAAATTGCAAAATAAAATGAGCACTTTACATCTATAATAACATACAGCATCTATTATTTTAATATTACCACTGATCACACTGGAAAAAGGTGTTCTTGCTGTACCCTGTGCAGCCACGGCCACTGCACGCTCTGATGTGCAAGTTCCATTCATCACTGGTTGGGGGGGAGAGTGTACTTCGGCATCCTTGCCTTGGGGGTCATAGTTCTTTGCCCCAGCACTGGCTACTATGAACATTGCGGTGTGAGAGCTTACAATCTATTAGGGTATAAGGGAAGGACACAGAAAATAGTTTACAATCCAGCAAAGAATAGTAGTAATGTAGGAGACATCTTTGTGTTGAAAGCATTACTACGAAGAGGTGAGTAGAGATGAGTAGATTGAGTAGGATAGAGGAAAAAACCAGTGGATGTGCTGTACTTGGATTTTGCAAAAGCATTTGACATGGTACCACATAAACACTTAATACACAAGCTGAGATCTATGGGCATAGATGAAATGGTGTGTACATGGATTAAGAACTGGCTACAAAACTGTGTCCAGAGAGTATTAATAAATGGCTCTTTTTCAGATTGGTCTAAAGTTGAGAGTGGCGTGCCCCAGGGTTCTGTGCTAGACCCAATAACCTGTTTATTAATGATATTGGGGAAGGTCCTAATAACCACGTTGCTGTGTTTGCAAACAATACTAAAATTGGGAAGGGAATAGACATGGACTTAGACATTATAACATTACAGGAGGACCTGGATAAAATAGGGGAGTGGGCAACAATATGGCAGATGAGGTTTAATGTTGAAAAATGCATTTTGGGGTTAAAAACAGGCAAGCAGAATATACATTAATGGGAACTCCACTAGGGAAGTCAGAAATGGACAAAGATTTGGTCATAGTTGACCACAGATTGATTAATAGCATGCAATGCCAGGCTGCAGCAAACAAAGCGAGCAGAGTACCGTCTTGTATTAAAAAGGGAATGTACTGTAGAGACAAAGCAATAATTTTGCCACTTTATAGATCGCTGGTTCGGCCTCTTGAGTATGCGGTCCATATTTGGTCACCAATACACAGAAAAGATGTCCTGGAGCTGGAGAGAGTCCAGAGGAAAGCAACTAAGCTAATGAAGGGGCTGGAGGATCAAATCTATGAGACAAGGTTGCAAAATTTAAACGTGTTCACACTGGAAGTGAGGCGATTAAGAGGGGACATGATTCTGATCTACAAATTGTTTAGTGGAGATGGTAATGTAGCGCCCATCACCTTTTGTAATGTGACTACTATGTATTTAGTGATAGCCAGGGCTGTAGACAGCCTGGCTGGATTGGTAGGGGCGATTATATGGTAATCCCAGGTGTCTAGCGTTGTCTGTAACCCCCTGGGCGGAGTGAGACTCTGTCATATTGTGGGACAGCCAATGGTGGATACTGTAATGTATGTACAGTACAGCAGCCAACCACTGTGCTTCTCTCAGCCAGTGGTGCCTGCTGGGAGAGTGTACATATATTGGTGGGAGCTACCATGTGCTCGCTCTCTCGCCGGGACCAGCCATGGCTTAGGGCTGGGTCCTGTTCAGCCTGCCCCCAAGGCTAGGCCGAGAACTTGGGTTGGGCATTGGCTCATGTAAGGGAAAAGGTTTCCCTGGGGCCTCCAACATGCAGGAAGCCTGAGAGATGGAAAGAGGAAAAGAACCAGGACCAGTGCAGGCTCTTGAAGCATCCTGGAACCATGTGGGCTTCAGAGCATGGTCAGTATCTTTTCTGGACTGAGGATCTGCATCCATCTGGACTGTCTGGTACATCAGTGGTTATCTGATGTGGTCGAGTGGATCTGCATTGCTACTTTGACATGGTCCGGTGAGTCTGGAGCTTCTGATGGTTACCCCTAGACACCTAGAACCGCTATACCCTCTCTCCCAAAGAAGATGTTCAATAAACAGTTCACTTTCTACTACGCATTCTACTACTATAGTGGACGTCAATTTATGGGCGCCAGAAGAGGGCGGTGTAATGCTCGCCTCGGGAGAGGGCCGAATACCCTCTATGGATCTCAACTGCGGAATGGAGAGGGTTAAGGAACGGGAATCAGAATAGCAGCTTCTCCCTAGAATGCCCAGTTTTGTATGTGCTTAGGCGTTTGGGAGGCTGCGGTACATCACGCCCCGTATACACAGTAGGGAATGGGGAACACAGGCACACGAATGGTTATTGCCTGGCAGTAATGCACGACCGGTTGGAGTGTACAGCTACTGATGGGAGAAATGCAATAGTACAGGTTGTTTTAGGGTACAGTGAACAGCTGAGAGCAATGCAATAGTACAGGTTGTTTTAAGGTACAGTGAACAGCTGAGAGCAATGCAATAGTAAAGGTTGTTAAGGTACAGTGAACAGCTGAGAGCAATGCAATTGTACAGGTTGTTTTAAGGTACAGTGAACGGCTGAGAGCAATGGAAACAGTTCAGGCAGTTTAAGGTGCAGTGACAGCTGTGAGCAATGCAGATAGGGCTATATCGTTATGCATAGGAGACCTGGGCTTCAGTTTGCCTGGCCCAGATTACTTGCGGTTCTGCTGGTGGTGGCAGTCTTCAGTGGGTGAGTCGAGTCTGGTGGTGTGGAGGCGAGGGAACGCTGGATTGATCAGCGTCCTTCCACGATCAACGGAAAGACGCCGATCAATTACCGTGACTCGGCTTTATGCCGAGCGCTGCGTCTTGGAGGGGCGGAGCTTCCCGGCGCGCCTGCGCCCGACCTAGACGGCCCTGAGGTGTGGGATGAAGGAGGACCGCGGCGTGCCTGCGCGAGGCGACGACGGAGACGTTCCCCAGACGTCACCGCGTTCCCACGGAGAGCTGGGGCTATCGATCCCCGCCGCGCCTGCGCATGACCGCGACGGCCACCCGCACCTGGTCCCTGCAGTGCTCGCCTATTACAGGCGGTTAGTGCTAATGGGCGCAGCTGGAAATCAACCCCTAGACCGACTAGATGTGGACCGGGCAAACAGCGGCTCCCTGCGGGGAGTTATCGCTACAGTAACATCAGCACTAAACTTTTTTTTGGGAGAAAAGATTTAGCCACAAAGAGCATAGTGGATTCTTTTCAGTTAGAATAGTTACATTTTGGAACTCTCTGCCACAAGCAGTGCTATCAGCAGAGAACAATCAGAGAATCATTTAGAATTCAATTAGATACCGTCCTAAGAGACTGTAATATACAGGGGTACAGGTACTCTTAACTACTAGTTCACACAGGGACTCATATACACATGCACGCACAACTCACACACAGACACACAAAGGTTGAACTTGATGGACTTGTGTCTTTTTTTCAACCACACATACTATGTAACTATGTAACATGTGTATGTTTTTTTAAATATTATTGGAATATATGGACACAGTGGTACGGGAGGGACCCAAAGCTATTAGCCTGAATAGGGCCTTATCTGGTTTTAATCGTGCTATAATCCTGCCATACAATATTATTGCATATTATTGTTTTCCCTTAGCCCTGATTCCTAGGTTAATTTTAAAGTAGACCACCAACCAAAACATTTTTCAGTTAGGTATTATGATTTTTACTGTGACCATAATGTCAATACAGGGTGAGACTGGGTGTCAACAGGACAGGAAGTTAGAGGAAAACTCCCCAATGAAGGCAGAGACAGCAATAAAAACCTGACATAAAATCTAACCCTTCCCCACTTTGTTGAAAACTAAAAAGAAACGAATGGTTGGAGTTTTATTTTAAATACTGCCAGTGTAGTTATTTGAAATCTGTGTTTCTATAACCATCCCACTGGTGTGAAAAAAAAACAACTACTTATCCAAGGACTAAAGCAGGGGCCCAATCGACTTGTCCCTAATGGCAATCTGCTTGTCCTGATATAAAAAATAATTTTAACCAAAAGCGTATTTAACCGTGCTAACAAGCGCTTCTCATTGGTCAAGTGACCATGCTGACCACTGATTGCTCACAATTTGCGAGCAATATTCAAAATCCATAGCACAGGGCTGCCCTGGACAGCACCCCAGGGTACGGAGAGTACAAAGTTTCCAGTTATAGGCACTTCATACCAGTGTATTTTACTCAAGAGTGTCTGTCTTCATTTCCAAAAACCAAGCACACACATGGCAGAATTATAAAATAAAGCATGCTCAAAGTAAAGCATGTTTAAATGCGCACAGTTTACTCGAGTATACTCAACCAACATACCTATATACAGTAGCATAAGGACCATTAAAAGGCTCCCTTCATAAATGTGACAGATGCAAAATCTCTTTTAATGCATGCATCTCTATAATGCTTATCCCATCAAAGGTCCACTGCTCTGAGGTTCGGGGAGGACACCTGGCACATTCAGGAGGAAATCATCTATTAACAGCTTGACTGATCTATCATACTGCAGCACAACCACACTATCCTGGTCTTACAGTCAACTTCTAATAGGGATCCTCCAAGACCTGATTATGCACCACTTCCCAGATCTTCTGTTGTTCTGTTATTTATATATATTTTATTATACTGTACATTCACTTGTGCTCCACTGGTCTCTTTAAATGACCTTCACGCCACAACACTTTTCCCCCAGGTGATGTTACCCAATCAAAGTGCAGTCTCTCTCGATTGAGTCTGTTTTGCCACTGTACCATTCCTAAAGGCTAATACAATTTTACATGGTGCACCCTACATTTCAGAATTATTTTTATACCAGATTATATAGCGCTAGAAGTTCATGCAGCATTTTACAAGGTAAGGGAGAATTAAGAGGTTCTGTGCACTTTGCACATTGCTACTTGCCTTGTAAAACAAGATCCAAGAATTTACCATGAACCTAAAGGTTGGGGGACCCAACTCTAGGAAATAGGTAACTATTTGCAGGGCACAGCACTATGTTGCATAATTTTTCTAAATTTAGGTTAACTTTAACATAACTCTGTCAAGGAAAAAAAAACTGAAAATGTACAAAATAGATGATTAGTAAAATGATACACAACTACCTTCTTAATTAATCATCGTCAGTTAATCTTAATTGTCAGTTAATTCTTAATTAATCATCGAAAAGCCAATAAATGAAGAATAAATTTATTAACTCCATTACGAATGTATTCATTTTAAATTCTAATAGGCCTGTGTGGGAGCTTCCCAACCAGTATGTAAATGACGTCATCTTTCCTTAGTTTTTGTTTCCAAGTTGTCCAGGCTATGATGGGAGTGAGAATGAAGATGTAAATTTTAGTCTAGCCTCAATAGTTGCCAATGAACTAGCCAAGCACTCTCACTTTATTCAATGAAGACAATGGCTTGTCCCTCTGAGCATGCCTAGTGCAGACATTCCCCCAGCCCGTAAACTGTGAACAAACCTGTTTGTACTGTTGTACAGTGCAGCACTGCACAGATAAATCCTAATTGTTATTCAGCTCCTTAGCATAAGCTCCTGGCATAGCTCACAGTCTTCACTGGTACTAAGACTGTCTAAAATAGCAACAAGAATGCATGCAACCTAAGACCCAGCGGGGGACGGGAATAATTGTATCCTGTAATCTGGATTCTGAATGTGGGACAATTTTATAAAGTTTCCGAAATGTTCAGTGTAATGTACTTTCTCCGGAGCTTCTTCAAGGTAAGCTATATTCATTTCTTCTAACTATGTCAAGAATGTTTCTCCCCAATAAGCGAATGTCAAGGCTCTGTCAAGGAATGCTGAAAAGTTGTCCTGGGAATAATGCTTAGTAACTGCTTTAATCTATTGACCAGCTCATTTTCTGTACGGGATTTGTTTTCTACTTTGCAAAATTCCAAGAAGTACAAAAAGTACTGGCTTACGTACTTTCTGCCTAACTAAAACAAAAGGTGTATTAACTTTCTCTATGTGGCTGGTTTATTGTGCTATGTATTTAGTTATATGCCTTATTTTTTGGTCTGGTTCATTTGAAATTAAGTTTTATAGTAACTGTGATTATCAGCATGTGATTGTTGCTTTACACTGTATATAACATGTGCAGGAAAAAACCACCTCCAGCAATAACACTTTCAGGTGCAAGCATTTATTTTTAGGGAAGGGTGGAAAGTTAGTAATTAGCGGGTTTAGTTTACACTGAGATCCAAAAATAGTTTGATACTGCGCTGCACCTAGAAATAGATAAAGGGAGGTGGATGCATGGGGTGGCACCTTATAAGAGGTGTGTGAGGAGGATTGTGTATACCTGAAACAGAGTTTAATTTGAACACTTTATAGGATTGCTCTAAGATCATTTCAAAATCAAGGAGCACAGGGTTAGGTAAGGGAGGGGGGGTCAGTGTTACAGAATCTCCTCCTATAAGCAGCACCTACTGACTAAGGCTGGCCATATACCTATCAATTTGTTTCATTCAACCCCCAAGCTGAATTAAACAAATTGACTCAATTCCTCCATTAACAGAGTGTCAATCGAGGAATCGCTGCTGTTTACATTGAATTCTGACAGGTGCCGGCAGCACCTGTCAGAATACCTGATCAGAGTGGGCAGCTCATTGGCTGCTGGCTCTGATCCTACGAAGATTTTCCAGTCAGCTCCTTTGATCAGCTGATCATGGAATGTCGGCTGAAAGGGAGCCGACAGCCCTACACACTGTTGGAATACTTTAAAAACCAGACGAAATTCAGCCAGTGTATGGGCACCTTTACACAAGAAAAAAAAGCACATATTCTAGAAGAAAATATTCCACCATTATTGCCAATAATTACCAAATGTCAAGCCTGATTTGCAGCAGCTGGGAGGTGAACAGAAGCAAAGAATAGAATAAGTCATGGGATCTCGTCTGTTCCCCCCAAAAAACCACACCTCTACTGTAAATCAAGTTCATTCATCCAACTTGGTTTGCAATGCATATGCACTGGCGTTATGCTTATTTGAGGCATTGTGTGTGTACTAGGGTTTCACAGATACCAAGTACAGTACTCGGTACAAGTACGAGTACATGTACCGATACTTTTGAGCTCCAAGACTAGACTAGAGAAAAATGTAAAAATTAGGAGGCAGCTGCCATCTGTAAGGAGCACACGGAGCTCCTGGGATTTGTACATCTCTGTTTTAATGTACGATTTTTTTTTAAATAAATATAAATAAAGGGATGCACAGATACCAGTTTTGCGAGTACGAGTACTGGTACTGGCCGAGTACTTACAAGTACAAGTACTGATACATTTTTGTTTATTGTCATGTGACCGTTTTTCTAAAACAAAACAGACTAATGATTTCAGGACAGTGGTGGAGCACCAGAGCCAGGTCCCAGCTGCAACCGCTGCAACCCTGGTAGTTCTCATGAAAATGACAAGTATCTGCACTGGTACTCGAAAAGTATCTGTGCATCCCTAGTGTTTACAATATTAGTTTTAGATTTGGTGATCAGTATTTGCAGATGGTTACATACATAAAATATGAATGACACATCTCTGCTAATATTACATAAATACCCATGACATGTGCACAATAGGTATCCTGCCCGTCACAAGCATCTTTTGTTATTACCTAGAACCGTTATTCTTCACTCTACAGCACTATCTACTCTTTATGTTGACTATTTACCAATTACCTTCTGGACTTTCTAACAACCAAAATAAGTGACTTATAAAACTCAGTATTTTTGACAAGCACAAGTGATCCTGGGGTACATCACATACAATGGTAAGACCATTGACCTAGAATGTGGGTATTTGAGGCTGGCAATGGGCCATTTCTGGGCAAGGCTAATAGAGGCCACAAAAAAGAGGCTTTGTAGTAATAAAAAAAGTTCCCGTACAAAAGCTTTAAGGCAGAACTTCTGCCAGACAATTGTGTATAGGGGTGTATCTACCCCAAGGCAAACTAGGCATTTGCCTAGGGCGGCACTTTCCAGGGGGGCGGCAGTTTCTGCAAAGAGCCGGACTTAACTTTGGGCATACTTGGCACTTCCCCGGTGGGCCGAGGCTGGGCATCACAGAATCAGGCAGCGGCGGCTGCCTAATGAGGCAAACCAGACGCCCACAAGGCTGCCTAATTAGAGAGCTTCCCAGTGGAGGGGAGGGCCCAGTGAGATGCGGTCCAGCTGGCTTTGTACAGGAGGTGGAGAAGAAGCAGCAGGTGGCTCAGGGCTGGCCATAGCATGTGATCTGATGGCGGGATGTCCCAGAAGCAGGCTGGGAGACTGCAATGTATCCTGTTGGTACTAATGGCACTTTGAGCTGCAGGTAAAAGGAACCGCACATGTATCAGGGAAAGGGAACCCGCACAGCCCACCATAGACTGCACACAGCCCACCATAAACCCTGCACAGCACCCCTGAAACCCTGTACAGCCCACCAGAGACCATGCACAGCTGTCCTGAGAACCCCATGTGTCCTGTATCCAGTAACTGACTGGTTGCGCAAAATGTCCTAAACAGGAAGGGGTGGAGCAAATTTAGATTGATGGGGGTGCCCGAGTTTAGTCTTGCCTAGGGCAGCACAAAACCAAAATACACCACTGTGTAGCTATGTATATGTTGTCTTGACTGTCATAATATTTGCAGTTCTGTTCAGTCGGGCTTCTTATTCACACTGACTGTAATAAAAATAGCGCTTCCACCCTAAACAAACTATTACTTAGGCAGGTAAGTATTAATTCAGTTCAAAAACTGAAATCCAATGTTGAAAAAAGAGGTCCTATAAAGTAAATTAAAATGACAAAAGCAGACATGTCAACTCTCCCGGATGTTCGGGAGTCTCCCGCTATTAGATAGCGGCTCCCGGACACCCGGGAGAGAAACATTTTCTCCCGGAAAGGTTTGCTCTGCTCTATCTAGCAGAGTAAACCTTTCCGTGCTGTCTGTGTTTTTTTCTGATATTGGAGCTGCCAGCCGCCGTCAGTCAGAAAAAAAATGGCATAGGAACTAATAGCCAGATTGCTATTGGCTATGTCAATTTGCAATAGCCAATAGCAGACTGGCTATTGCACCCGCCCACTGCTGCTGTCGATCAGCAGAGGTGGACCTGAAGTTCTCCATCAGGTCAACCTCTGCTGACTGACAGCAGCAGAGGACGGGTGCAATAGCCAGCTTACTATTGGCAATTGCAAAAAAAAAATTTTCCCTGACGGCAGCAGCTGTCAGAACACAAAAAAAACAGCAGATAACAAAGGAAGCATTAGCTTCTTTGCTATCTGCCATCATTTCAGGGGGTGCTCTCTACCTTGTTGTTGCACCCCCCCCCCCCCTTGCAGAGAGGAAGGGGGGGTTGACAGAGGGCACCTCCCTAAAAATGACTTATTTCAAGCTGGGATCCCTGCAAAAGTGACTACTTTCTTGCAATACTTCCCCATCTTCCTGTGTGTTCTACCAGGTGATGCAATCGACCATGACAAAACTGACCAGAGAGAAAGACCTTTTATTATAGAAGGTCAAAACAGCACACTGGTATAGTACGGTATACTTCTTATCCATCCTGACATTTTCACTTCAAAGATAACCAGAGGGATCCACCGTGGCAGAGAGACTTTATATGTCTCATAGTGCGGTGCAGTCAAGTGCAGTGACGTCATGTCCATTTATTATTTTTTTTCCAAAAGGTGGACTTTGCTTTTAAGGATAAGGGTTAAAAAACAGAAACACACTTATACATAGGGAGTGCATCACAAGCACTATAGATATAACACTTATCAGACTCCCCCACAAAGAGAATCACGGCATGCACTACACCAGTTAGCTCTCATTCAATCATACCAATCCCGAGCCAACTTGAAAGCCTCTTGCTATGCAGGACTAGCGGTAAGGGCGTCTCATGCGGGGCTACGTCCAACACTTTTTGCCTGTTAGGCTTTGTCAGGGACACCTCTGTAGAAGAGCAGTTTTTAATATGGTCAGGTATTACAGGTATTTCAAATTCGTTTTGTATTATTGTTAATAGCTACATATCCACAATGCTGATCCCATTAATTGCACATGATTATAATCATTTTGTTCCTTTGTTACATTTTTGCTTTTCACCATCACAAAACTAGCACATACTTTTGTTATTATAATTTATTTTGTGGTTTAGATAACCCCAATAGCGCAGTCTTTTTTTTGTGTATACACTGTACATTTGAAGGGTGACTCTGCTGTTTAAAGAATGACAAAGTGCTCTTATTGTTTATCGCCCTCCCCTGACTTAAACGATCTCACTCTCGCCCTCCACAGATCTATGCTTTCCGAGATCTGAGGGCCACTGTTCCGCTGTTTGTTGACATCCAGCACTGCATATTCCCTTCTCCTGGCTGCATCCCTCTCCTGGCTGGGAGACAACATCAGAGATGTCTATGAGGCTGTAATGTGCAGGTGCAACCAGCAGAGGGAGCATTGTGGTGCTGGATGTAAGCAACAGTGGAAGCGTGGCCTAGCAGTTCTTGGTAAGTATGGATCTGTGGAGGGGGGATGCAAACGTTTAGGCCAGGGGTAAGGGGCAAAAAGGATCAAGATAAGTGCACTTATTCTTTAAAGCTTTTTAATCACCTCCCACCTTGAGCATGTTCACTATACAATAAAATAACACCACCCATTAGTGAAGTACTCAATAGGCTCTCCTCCTTAGCTCCCCAATTCCTCTAGCTCTCAGTACCTCAGACATGTAAATGTATAGACTGATAGCAATACGCCATGCCACAGACCCTGATAGACCCTGATTGACTTACAGTGCCGGAGCTCCCACTGTTCCCACTATTTTATCTTGTTTTCTGGTTTATGTGATGTTAATATCAACACAGATTTCTCGTTTTTATACTAGCATTATTTTTCATTAACTGCTTTTAGAATGACTATATAGCTGGGCTAAGACAACCAATCCAAGTGCTACTTGTGAGAATCAAGCAGTGTGAGCGTAAATTTGTGTTAACAAAATGCATGTGACCATTCGCAGGTGACCGTGCCAAGATTTTTCAACATGTGGAGAAAATCACGGCAATTAATTCAGATTTGTTCCCTTATTCTTCATAATAAGGAATTATCCTTTCACCACTTGTGCGCTGTAGTTCAGTATTTCTTGAGTTGAGCAGAAATGTTGCAGCAGGCCTAGCAGTTCTTCAGCACTGACGATGGGAGGATCCCCATCATTCTGATCTGTTCCCTTCTTATCTCTTTGTCTGTGGGCAGAAAACAGTCCTGAAATCCTCTCCAGGTTTATCACTGATGCTCATATTTTACCTGGTTGTGTAAATGGTACACGTGGTGGCATTTGCAGGTGAGCTTTCTGAGCTCTGTTCCAAGCTTGGGAAAAGATTGAGCAGCTGATTATGAATGAATACGACGCCAGTGTTCTTTCTTAAAGGAATCTTTTCCTGAGAGAAGTGTGGAAGCTGTCATTGCTGACAATGGATGCAGGGCTGGGTTTAGAGATCACACTGCCTTGGCCATATGTGAATGCCCCTTTGGTTTACAATTCCATGCCTTCTATTTCCAACCATTTTACATGATTAATAGTACAGTTGTAATACCACAAAAAGTATGCGCATTCCCATGTTGTCTGCTTTAAATGAGGAGCTTCAGCTGCACTGCCTGCAGCCCACTAGCCAAGGATTGCAAGCAAAGAGGAGAAGTGACCTTCGTTAGAGAGTCTTGTAAGTCTTCTTTGCATCTCTAATGTCTTTCACCTAAGCTTCTTGCTCTAGATTTGACTACAAATGTCCATAGCTGGACAGGAATATGACATGATGGCCACAGTGACATCCCTAGCTTTTTTGCCACCTGAAGCGACAGAGGGGAGGGAGGGCACATCCTGCTGAGCTCCTGCCAACCAGTCACTGGTTGCCAGGAGCTCAGCGGGATGCCGGCAAGAGTGTACCAGGTTGCCAAGAGCTGGGCGGAGAGATATGTACGGCCCTTACAAATCTCCACGCTTGGCTCTTAGCAACCTGGGATGCTCTGGCCAGAAAGGAGGTGGCAAGCACACTGCAAATTTTTTACAGTAGACTGGCCATGCTGCCCTGCCTTCTGCCCCCCACCCCCATGAGATGCCGCCTAAAGGTAACAGCCTCAGGCTGCCTCATTATGGGAATGGCCCTGAATGCCCAACTCTGGACACAATGGACTTAATTCACTTCAGTAAGTTGTAGAAACCCTCTTCTGCAAAACTCATCTGCCATAATAAGATCTTCCTTCCTCTCCCCACAAATCTTGAGAATGCCTGTGGGTGGAAGTTCAGTTCCCACTGAACTGCTGTGCCTGCTTTGTTACTAAGGAGGGCTGTACACAGCAGCTGTGTATCTTAAGTGCAGAAATAAGCTGGCAATTTACCTTATGCAGCCTCATGCCTCCGTGTGCACGCTCTGACCTAAATTGCTCTAAAACTGACACAACCTTTTCTCGGGGTTCCAGTGGGGGAAGAGAGATGGTAGGCAAAATTCAGCAGCAGAGGGGCAGACTATCAAGCAATCGTCTTACTTTGCAGCGAGTGCGGGTTCGCCTGGAGTAAGGTGGTATCATAAACAACACAGTGTAGAGTGGGTTTTTGTGGATGCTGAAGTATAGGTGAACCCTAGCAATGAAATATAGTCTAATAAATATACCATCGAAAGTGTTATATCTCTTCAGTAAGTGCAAAACAAATACCCCTTTATCCTGACAGAAATCCATTGCTGTCCTGTACTCTCTGCAGTGTTATAATCCCAGCCCAGTCCTCCTCTGTCAGGGTGACAACACAGCTCCTCCATAGACACAGTACAGTATGTGAGTGTTGTCACCCTAGGACAGGAAATTATTTTACTGGTCAGAAAAAAAGCCTAAAAAAAAGAAAACTAATGCAGCTACCATATCTAAGGACTGGTAAGCTGCAATATATTACATTTTTCTTTTTGTGTTTTGATACACTGTAAGTTACATGAGCTCGTGATGGAACATGGCTGACTTGTAATTAACTGTATAATAGACTGTAAATCCATTATGATTCATAAATCATTGTCATTGTCTCTGGATGGGACTTTTTAAAGATGCTTCAGTTTAGTTTATAATAACATTGGGTTTATGTTTCGTGCCATTTATGAGCGGCGTTCAAGAGTTCTGTGTAACTCCACAATGTAACAAGTCAGCTACGTAAACATACGTGTCATGCTCTTCTAGTACTCTAATGACTGGGTTGTTCCCAGATGCACTATTGCTGAGTTTTATTGAAGGTTAGATAACCTGTGGTCTGACGATTATTGTAGAACTACAACTTCCAGCACATTGCAGTGAATATTAACTTTCCTCAGGTTTCATGGAGTGGGACACTTCAAAATCGGTTATCTTCATCAAAACATACCCTAATACGTATGTAAATAACCCGTACCAGTACTGAAATGAATATATTTTACATTGTACGTACTTTACTTTGCAGTCTGTTTTATGATCTTCCCTATTGTCGGCAATATCAGAGGCTTAACATTGGTATTTGGCATTATTTTCTGAGGGATTACTGGGCAGAAAGTTACCATGTTTAGTATTAACCACTTCAAGACCAGGTGTTTAGACCCCATTTTTCAGTATTCAGCGCTGCAGTACTTTGACTGACGTTTATTCCGTCATGCAACGCTGTACTGAAATGAATTTTATACCATTTTTTGGGGACAGATAGAGCTTTATTTTGGTGGTATTTAATCACCACTGGGGTTTTTTATTTTTTACAATAATTAGGAAAAATTAAAGAAAATTTTGGAAAGAAAAAGTTTTTTTTTACATTATGTTAGGAAACATTTATTATTACCCAGTTTTTTGGTAAAATACAAAAGTCAGGGTCACGTCGGATAAATAGACACCAAACATGTCAAGCTTTAAAATTGCGTGCACCCGCAAAATCGCAGAAAACTACCATACCCAAAATTGGCCATAGGCGATACTTTAAAAAGCCGTTTTTTTACTACGGCCGGCCCGGAAGTGGTTAACAAAATATCTTCCATACAATGACCACATTTCTCAGCCATGTTTAGTTCTCATAAGCCACAGGAAATTTTACATAGGTATCCATAAATATTTAAAGTGACACTATTGCCTACTATTGCCTGAAAAATGTAGATCCTCAAATCATCTCTGAATTGGTGCTGACACTGTGCTTCCTTCTGGAGGGGGGCTACTTTTGTTCCCCATGGTCCCTGTGTGTGTTGTAAAGTAGCCACAGCTCCAAGCTCACTTCCGTGATGGACTAAAATCTCACATTTAGTTTAGTCATTTGGAGAAGGGCTCTAGAGTTTCAGAGGCCTTTGGCAAAACCTAAACACGAGGCCCCATTCATGCTAGTGGGGACCCCACAGAGCCCTGTGAGATACCACATGGCCCTGGTTAAACCAGGGCTCTGTAGGGTCTCACCATGGCTTTGTAGGGTATCACCAGGGCTCTGTGGGGTTTATGCAGGCTGGCACGGCCCCACAGAGCCTAGGTGAGACCCCAAAGAGCCCTGGTTAACCAGGGCTCTGTATGGTCTCACCAGGGCTCTATAGGGTCTCACCAAGGCTATGTGGAGCCTCACCATCTTGGTTAGACCCCCTCAGAGCCCTGGTGAGACCCCACAGAGCTCTGATGAGACCCCACAGAGCTTTGGTGAGACCCCACAGAGGGGTGAGGTCTCTTATCATTGACTGGTGGGCAGAGCTCCAGAAGACCGGCCGAGTGGATGGGCCGAGGAAACAGATGAGCTCTCAGCCCTGTCGCTGTCAAACTGAGGGTCTCCGTTTGACAGCAACAGGGCTGAGAGCTCATAATGTTACCTGGCTGCGAGATAATGTGCTGACAAGGCAAATTAGGCAGCCGCGAGGCCCTTGGGATTGCGAGGCCTAAGGCGACCGCCTAATGTGCCTAATTGAAGAGCCTCCTCTTCTCATTTGTATTAAGCCTGTAGTCCATCATGGGAGCGAGCTTGAAGCGGTGGCTATGTTGCAATACACACAGGGACGATGGGGAACAAAAATAGCCACCCTCCAGAAGGAAGGACAGTGTCAGCACCAATTGAGAGATGATTTGAGGATCTACAGCCGAGTGATATATGAAGAGTTCCAGAAAGTCACATTTGGGTTATAGTTTGTTTCATGGCTTTTAGTACATGAGTGTAAATTGATGTTTATTAATGCCATCATGTTTTAGATTGAGAAGGGCTTCGCAGGGGTTTTTGTTGAGTGATATATTGAGGAGAATGTAAAGTAGTCAGTAGGCTTGTGTTTACAGCATCTGTACTATTGGGCAACCATAGACGCAGTTTGTGGAGTTGCCAGGGACTTCACGGGCTAGAAGACTGGCTACTAACTACCATCCGAGCAGTACTTTGTAGTTAGTTTCTACAGCTGAGGCATTGTAGGAGCAAAACTTGGTTGTGCTCCATGGTTGTAACCATTCAGAGTGCCCTAACTCATTCTCTAGGTCCCGTAATGTTTAGCTTGTAAGTACCAAAATATATCTGAATTTGGTAGGTGGAAGTCAGGTTCCAGGGTGTGAAATGATTTCACTCCATCTGGACCGAGTAGGCAATACAGATGGGTTATTCCTAATTGTATCCAGTGTTAGAAGCTACCTGGCGAGTTGTGTCCTGGGGGGAATGATGGATATCTAAAATGAATAGGAGTGGTAGGTGTGTGGAGAAAACACCACCAGGCTATTTAATGTCATCCCAGATTCCGTGGGAGTGGTTGGTGATTTGATTGAGTAGGGAGGTTCAGTCTTTGGAATGTAGACATAATAGGTTGTATATATGTAAATGGTCGCAATCAACTGCCTTTTAAAACATTATTACTAAAGTGGCTAAACATGTGAGGACTGAATATTGAGACTAAAGAAGTCCTGTCATAGAAATTTATTTTTTTTGATTTTGATAATCAGGTGATCTGTTCTTCTTCCATATCATCATCTTCTTATATAACACTATTTGCTAATGAGGATGTAGATAGACTTGTCACGCAACCATGACTACACGTTTATTAGTCACCCTACTTTGTGTAGCATTTATGTATAATAGGCATGTAGGTTATCAAAAAAATCGGTTCGGTTCATTTCGTTTTGTTTTGGATTTTCCTTAGTTAGTTTTTCAGGATTCGGGTCCGAAAGCCAATTTGTTTTGGGATTCAAATCTGAAATTCTCCTTAATTTCGGATGATTTAAATTTAAATTATTTACGAACGAATTTTCCTTGCAGCAAAGTGACATTAGGAAAAAAAAAAGTGATATTTGTCTTTTAAAATTTTGACAGTCCACAGAAACAATAAAAAAAGTCCCCACGGAACATGACAGTTCTGCTCCTGAATGTCAACAAATAGGCGTGTCTTATGATGTCACCATCAAGCAAAACAAATGGCAAACCCACTCATCAATTTGTTACCAACTTTACAGCAAGGTGCACATGGAAGGGCTTTAAACAGTGATAGCAAAAATTTTCCCAGCACACTCACCAGCCAGCTTGCAAAAAAAACCTTCTGAACTACAACTCAGCATCTGAACAGTGTAACATTATCATTACTTGCTTTTGCCTGAGGAAGGGGATCCTCTGCGACCCCGAAACTTTTGTTGCAATACCTGTTATGCTGCACGTCAATAATTAGAGGTTTGCTTATCACTTTGGAGTGCCGGTTAGGGTTGCACAGATACCAAGTACCATACTCGGTACGAGTACATGTACCAATACTTTTGAGCTCCAAGACTAGACTAGAGAAAAATTCAAAAATTAGGAGGCCGCTGTCATTTGTAAGGAGCACACGGAGCTCCTGGGATTTGTACATCTCTGTTTTAATGTACGATTTTGTTTTTATAAATATAAATAAAGGGATGCACAGATACCAGTTTTGCGAGTACGAGTACTGGTACTTGCTGAGTACTTACAAGTACGAGTACTGATACATTTTTGTTTATTGTCATGTGACAGTTTTTCTAAAACAATACAGACTAATGATTTCAGGACAGTGGTGGAGCGTCAGAGCCAAGTCCCAGCTGCAACTGCTGCAACCCTGGTAGTTCTCATGAAAATGCCAAGTATCTGCACTGGTACTCGAAAAGTATCTGTGCGTCCCTAATGCCGGTGTCTCTGCTTTTGTCTGTGAGAGTTGTGACACAAGGAAGAGCATATTCACAAGTCTGAGTGAAATTATGTCAGTGCATTGAGGAAGTACATCCTATGGGGACCTTCAATAAGTAAGTTTACAAACGTCTAAATGGATATTAGGAGTAGGATAGAAATTTGGAAATTCAGTTTAGAAATACATATTTATTTTTTGTTTTTGACCATAGACACCCTTTAAGTGAAAACCACAATATGGTCAGAAGATACAAAGATATAAAGGCAGCTGGAGTTATGTGCAGTTCTTGAGTTCCTGTAGAACTGAGCCCTGCCTTCCTACCTGCTGAGCCCCCATATTGGATGGTGGGTCATTCAGTCTCATTAAACGAGCAATAAGAAGGCTCTGGATGTGGAAAGAAGCTGTAATTGTACAGTCACAGTGCTCATATACCTTCAGCTGCTCATATCTCAGGATTTACTGACATGCAGGTCTCCCAGTTGAGCTTTTATAAGAAAATATGAGATTTGCATCATTTCAGCGGCCTGTATCTGTGGATCTACTCATTATTTTGACAAGCAGCTTCCATCGTCAGTATCCTCCGCTGATACATTTTGAATTACTGAGGTATGTGACAGGTTCTCATTAAGTTAATTCTGAAGGAAGAACCTTCCAAATGTTATATATCTGAGTATATATCTTATGCATGAATTCAAAATTATAACTGGCTGGATCTGGCCTTTACTGTGCTTTTATAATTTATTAAATATTGATGAATTGTTTCCTATAATAAACTGAAACTGCCACTTTGACTAGAATTAGGAGGAAGAGTGGGAGGCGCTGTGATCTTTGCTGATAAACGTCCCATGGTTGCGATATGAGTTTTTTTTGAGGGGCTCAATTACTTGGTAGCGGCTGCACTTGCACCTACAGGGGCCCTACACAGGGCAGGAGGGAGCTCCAAAGAAGTCGATTAGAATAGAAAAACGGAGGCGCCACCAAACGAAGAAGAGTCCTAAGGAGTTTTTATTGGTAACAATAAAAGCATCAAAGTGCCAACACATTTCGGGGGCAAACAGACCCCCTTCATCTGGGCTTCAGGTGTATTTTAAAAAGGGGAATCCCTTGGGGAATGGACTTAGGCCTGGTTCACACCTTTCCGTTTTGTAGCGCGTTCAACGCTCTATGAACGCTCTACAAAACGTACAAACTTGAAAATCCCATTGTTTTCTATGGGTATGGTTCACACCTTTCCGTATTTCAGCCCGTCTGAACTCGCTACAAAACGGCCTGCGCCCAAAGAAGTACATGTACTTCTTTGGGGCGTTTTGGTCTCGCGTTTCCATTGGGATACAGCCAAGTAGCCCTCGGAAAATGCCGTTTGGCGCGCGTTTTTAACGCGAATCGCCGTAAAAACGTGCGACGCGAAACGCGCGACAAACGCGCATATTCAATACGCCTAGGTGTGAACCCAGCCTTAGGGAAAGCTGCACTGACGGTGAATGCAAGAGCATATGCAGCAGTCGGGAGCCTTTCAAGTTCACTCCCACAGGGATTCCACTTTTAAATAACACCCAAAGCTCTGATGAAGGGGGTCTGTTTGCCCTGAAGCGTGTTGACACTTTGATGCTTTTATTTTTACCAATACAAACTCCTTTGGACTCTTCTTTGCTTGATGGTTCCTCCATTTTTTTTTCTAAATTATTTCTCTGGGCCCCCTCCTGCCCTTTGTAGGGTCGCTGTAGGTGGAAGTGCAGCCGCTACCAAGTAATTGAGACCCACAAAAAAAACTCATATCGCAACCATGGGACGTTTACAAGCAAAGATCACAGCGCCTCTCACTCTTCCTCCTAATTCTAGTCAAAGTGGCAGTTTCAGTTTATTATAAGAAACAATTCATCAATATTTAATAAATTATAAAGCACATTAAAGGTCAGATCCAGCCAATTCTAATTTTGGATAGAGCAGGGAAGAGGTAAAACATCTGCCAGATTCTAAATGTTATTTGTGTCCCTGCTGACACTGACAGAGACATTTTAGCTGTATGGAAATTACAGACAATGTATCCATATCAAGACATTTATTGATATCATTTATATAACATTTTAATAAATAAATGTACAGCAAAGTCGTCATTTTCTTCCTAGCATAGAATTGGGTTTTTGTGAAAAGTTATTTTTGCACCTGGTGTTGTGAAAGTATAGAATGAAAACAGAACACACATCAACGCTCTATGAACGCTCTACAAAACGTACAAACTTGAAAATCCCATTGTTTTCTATGGGTATGGTTCACACCTTTCCGTATTTCAGCCCGTCTGAACTCGCTACAAAACGGCCTGCGCCCAAAGAAGTACATGTACTTCTTTGGGGCGTTTTGGTCTCGCGTTTCCATTGGGATACAGCCAAGTAGCCCTCGGAAAATGCCGTTTGGCGCGCGTTTTTAACGCGAATCGCCGTAAAAACGTGCGACGCGAAACGCGCGACAAACGCGCATATTCAATACGCCTAGGTGTGAACCCAGCCTTAGGGAAAGCTGCACTGACGGTGAATGCAAGAGCATATGCAGCAGTCGGGAGCCTTTCAAGTTCACTCCCACAGGGATTCCACTTTTAAATAACACCCAAAGCTCTGATGAAGGGGGTCTGTTTGCCCTGAAGCGTGTTGACACTTTGATGCTTTTATTTTTACCAATACAAACTCCTTTGGACTCTTCTTTGCTTGATGGTTCCTCCATTTTTTTTTCTAAATTATTTCTCTGGGCCCCCTCCTGCCCTTTGTAGGGTCGCTGTAGGTGGAAGTGCAGCCGCTACCAAGTAATTGAGACCCACAAAAAAAACTCATATCGCAACCATGGGACGTTTACAAGCAAAGATCACAGCGCCTCTCACTCTTCCTCCTAATTCTAGTCAAAGTGGCAGTTTCAGTTTATTATAAGAAACAATTCATCAATATTTAATAAATTATAAAGCACATTAAAGGTCAGATCCAGCCAATTCTAATTTTGGATAGAGCAGGGAAGAGGTAAAACATCTGCCAGATTCTAAATGTTATTTGTGTCCCTGCTGACACTGACAGAGACATTTTAGCTGTATGGAAATTACAGACAATGTATCCATATCAAGACATTTATTGATATCATTTATATAACATTTTAATAAATAAATGTACAGCAAAGTCGTCATTTTCTTCCTAGCATAGAATTGGGTTTTTGTGAAAAGTTATTTTTGCACCTGGTGTTGTGAAAGTATAGAATGAAAACAGAACACACAGACACCTTCAGACAGAAATATCTCCACAAACAAGCAATACTGGTTCCTGGAAGTGTGTCAGGTAGACAAAGTGATAAGGTTCTACCCGGCTACAAACATAACCAGAGGAAACCAGAGAAGGTATTCACTGGTAACTTCCTCCAAGCATTAAAGGAGAACTATGAGGTGAGTGCTTTTTACTCTAGCCGACCTGCGACAATGAGACTGTCACAGGTCGGCTCAGTAGATCGGGAGGTGAGCGAACACATACCGGCGATCGCTCACCTCTCGATCCGGTCACGGCTCTCTCTGATTCCCCCTTCCCCGCTCCGATCCGCCAGCGCTGACTGGCGGAACGGACGGGGGAGGGGGCGGGTACAGCTGGCTCTGCCTCTACATAGGCAGAGCCAGCTGTCAGTCACGCAGTTGGGCGGATCCCGGCATAATTGTCGGGATCCACTTCAGCTGCGGCGTCTCAGTATACCACGAGCAGCAGCTCGGGGTATACTGCAGTGTCTCAGTATACCGCAAGCTACAGCTCACGGTATACTGAGTCTAGGATGACGGGAGGATGCTAGTTTGTGTCCTCCCGTTACCCTAAGGAGAACTATGGGGAAAAGCCTTAACCCCATAGTTCTCCTTTAAGTCCCCGTTCACAACGCCGGTATTTGTAGCTCGTATTTGTCGCTCGTATTTATCAGCACGGAAAAGCTCCACACTAGCCTGTAAGTATGCGCCTCTTTTTGGGGAGATCAGCGCAATGCGACCCCTTTTCCTATCCCTAATCGTGCTGATCTGCCCAAAAAAGAAGCTAGTGTACTTTTTTCCAGCGACCGGCTTTTTTCTCAGCGCGACGCAATGCTGAGATGTGAACGGGGACTATAGAAATCATTAGGATTTCTTGTGCGGAGCTTTTCCATGCTGAAAAATACGAGCTACAAATGCCCTGGTGTGAACGGGGACTAAGAGTCAGGTTTGGAGCTTTGGAATTTCACAATCTTAAAGTCCAACTCTCTCCCACATCTATGTGAAACGATTCACAAAACGCAGCCTCTAGTGATGCTGCAGGCATGCATTTTGAAAAGGGACCGAGACAGGACTCCGGCGCTGGTGCTTATCATACTTGCAGCGCTGATGTCGGTGGGGGCGGCTTATAATACAGAGGCAGCTGTACTATCCAACTAACTTAACAAGGGTCATTTTAGAGCTGATGTCTTTACTGCTTTTATTATACCTTCCCTGGTCCCCCAGGGGCCAAACAGAGACAGGTACAACTGGGCAGGGCAATACACAAGACAGCACAAGGGGGTACCCAGCACACTTTCAAGCTAGCCAGCAAAAAAAACAAAAACAAACAATCTGTTTTAGCTGCCCAGGTTATAAACAGAGGTTGATGGCAATACATAAGCAAAGGTTACCTTAAAGGAGGTGTAAATTCCCAGCATACACCATCCTGTTATAACATCAGCATTGTAATAGGAATACATATTAGAGTTGTTTTTCATAATGCAATCAAAGCTTACTGGAAAAAAATCCCTTTTATGTAGTGAGTGCTGGCTTCCGTCTGCCGATCACTTTCATCAACTTCCTGGAATCCCAGTGTGCTTTGTATCTCTTTCCCTGCTGCTTGATGTGATGATATAATCTATATTACTTCCTATGTCTTTGATGGGGAGATTTCTCCTCAATTTCTGCTCTAAAGACTGCACAGGTAGTTTGCATGCCCCCATTATACAGATTTCCGACGACACAGAATTTAAAATGACATCTCTCTAATTTAAGGGGGGGGGGGGGGGGCGAAAAAAACTTCT
>NW_017308706.1:123339-123980 GCF_000935625.1 Nanorana parkeri
GGTTGATCCCCGTGCTGCCGCCCCCCCCCAATGAGATGCTGTCTGAGGCTACCGCCTCAGGCTGCCTCATTATGGGGATGCCCCTGTTTATACCTTATGTCCAAGCAAAAATTAAAACCCTTCGACCAACTCATGTCAGATGTAATGGCAAAAGATGTGGCTCACCTGGTAAATTGGGGCTGGCACTGGACTGGAAGGTGCCTCCCAGTTTCTGTCTCCAGTGTAAAGGATCTCAGCTTGACCATGCAGTGGCGTAACAACCGGGGGGGCAGCAGGGGCGCGGGCCCCGGGCGAAAAGTGAAGGGGGGGTGCCGGCCGAAAATGGCACTTTCGGCTAAATGCCGAAAGTGACATTTTCCTGCCGTTTTGCCGGCGCGGCCGTGATTCCTTTCATCCCCGCTGGGACACAGAGCAGTGCTCAGCAGGGATGAAAGGAATCAGAGAGAAAATGACAGCCGGCCGAGCGCTGCGGGACGAGCGCTGTGAGCGGCCGGTGTCTTTCCTCCCACACCGCTCGGCCGCCTATCACAGTGCAGCAGAGCAGTGTGGGGGCGGAGACAGCCAGCGCTGTCACAGGAGGCTGAGCTCTCCTCTTGCAGCCTCCTATGACAGTGTGTGTCAGAGAGGAGAGCGGGTACAAG
>NW_017308706.1:124685-146427 GCF_000935625.1 Nanorana parkeri
CAATAAAATCTTTCTACCCAGACCGTCCCTACCTTATTCGCTGAGGCAGCCAAGAGAAGGGGGGAGCATTGGGTAAATGCGGTCCAGAAGGGAGGCTGCAACCAACTGAGGTGGCGGGTGGCCGAGCTATCAGCCGGGGGGTGATGGATATTGGTGCTGTTGATCACCGTGCTGCCGCCACCCCCCAATGAGATGCTGTCTGAGGCTACCGCCTCAGGCTGCCTCATTATGGGGATGCCCCTGTTTATACCTTATGTCCAAGCAAAAATTAAAACCCTTCGACCAACTCATGTCAGATGTAATGGCAAAAGATGTGGCTCACCTGGTAAATTGGGGCTGGCACTGGACTGGAAGGTGCCTCCCAGTTTCTGTCTCCAGTGTAAAGGATCTCAGCTTGACCATGCAGTGGCGTAACAACCGGGGGGGCAGCAGGGGCGCGGGCCCCGGGCGAAAAGTGAAGGGGGGGTGCCGGCCGAAAATGGCACTTTCGGCTAAATGCCGAAAGTGACATTTTAATCTATCATGAAAGAAATATGGGGGCTGCCATTGCTGAACTCATTCTGAACATGGAAGTCCCATGGCTCTCATGCTGAGCCTCTGGTTGAATACCTTGTAAGTCATTGACCCAGAAGAATGCAAACAGGACAGTTTGAGAAAAGTCACAGGTCCTCATCTGCATACACATTTCCAGTCATTGACTCATAATATTGAAATAAATAGGTCAATATAATATCCAGGCTACTAGTATATTCAGAAGAAAATCTCAGTAATGGAAGCCTCAAGCCTTTGATTGATACATGGAGTCTGAGCAGTTACACGCAATGTTTTGTTGTTGTTTATGGTACCACTTAAACTCTGTCCACAACAGAACACCCATGCATTGCACAGCAACACGGATTAATGGGACATGTAGTTCAGGAAACCTCAGTGACATCACAAGCAGCTTGCAATGAACTCCCACAGACTGCCATTTTTTAAATTTTGGATCTACCAAACCGCATCACATGACCAAAACTTTACAAAGACAATGAAACCACTAAACTGCAATGTAGGGGAACCTGGAGTTCTGCTTGAAGTGTAAGTCAACCCCCCCAATTTTTATTTTTATTTCAATTTTGTATAGAGGAAGCATTAGTACCTCTGTCAGGTGTTTACTGCTATGCTCCAGGGGCTGGGTTAGTGAGATTTCTTCCCACTTCCTTTCCTGCTGATATTTTAACAAACAGGAAGTGAGGAGAACTCTCCAACATCAACAGAGACAGAAAAATATTTTTTTTCAGTTGGGTACAGGAAGGTCAGAGCCTCTGTGTTTTTTTAAATTTCTGTCTGTGTCCCCATTGCATTTTATTTCTGTCTGTGTCCCCATTGCATTTTATTTCTGTCTGTGTCCCCATTGCATTTTATGTCTGTCTGTGTCCACATTGCAGATTTTCTCTCACTTCGTGTTTATTAAAACAATATCAATCATTTTGTCTTGACTCACACTGTACATGGTGGTGCTTAGCAGATGTTCCTCACACACTGCTCCCCAGTGCCAGGAACAGATATAGTGCATTAAATTAAACAGCTCTATACATACAAATACTCAGCATAATGTTTCGTTCACGATGCATTGAGTTGCACAGCATCAAAATGTAGATGGCTTACAGCATTTGGTCACCTTTGCCACTGCAGGCCGAATCCTACTGATTGCAGTCTATCGTGGTCCCTTCTATGGGATGGGGAACTAATTTAAACCCCCACTCCAGACAATACAAAAAAATGACCCTTGCTCATTACGTCTGGGGTAGAGGGATAAAGAGTAACGTTTATTCCTTGCTCTGTGAGGCTCCATCCATCTGTGTGACTGGTCCCCCCTCTTATTTAAGATACTCCAGCAGTGGTTACACACCTTCCTCCTACTTCGGTGGCCTGAGTGAGGCTACTAGCTAAGAAAAACACAGACTACAGTGTTTCAGGGGCCCCGAGGGCCACACAGCAAGTGTCAAAGGCACTTAAGTCAATAAGTGCCAGCAGGTTGGGCAAACCCACCTGCTGGACTGGTTCTTTCAGCCTGTAGGTCAGCCTGTATGAAAGCAAGGAGTACTCCCGGGTATCCTGCAAATCACTGCAGGTTTTTTTTAAGGTAAGAAACACAATATATAGATTTGCTGATTTGGCTTACTGTCCATTCTAGGCACAGACAGGCCTGGACATGGGTCCAGAATAGCCTCTAGAATGTTGCTTCAGTAGCAATTGCTTATACAGAAGCCTAGACTGAGTATAGCTTTTTTTACAGATGTCACCAAGCTGCGTTTGCATCTCACCAGGGCTGCGTCTCGCCAGGGGAGTGTACAGATGTCACCAAGCTGAATGTGGGGCTCTGCGGACAGGCGCCAGGCTGAACGATCGGGTGCCGGGCTGAACGCTCGGGTGCCGGTCTTCTGCCGCCTCCTGGGCTGTTTGTTCAGTGCGGGGCTGTCCCTGAGCCGGGAAGGAGGAGAAGGAGATATGAGGCCGGACAGGCACTGCCAAGGTCAGCTACCGCCAGGTCTCCAGCAGGCTGCTGAGGTCCCCATAAGCGCAGGACCTCGGCAGCTGATCCATTTAAAAAAATTAAAGGGCCTGTATCTGCCTTAACGGGACATTCTCAGGTGTACAAGTACTCCTGAAAACGCCCAGTATCGGTCTCGATACCGATACTAGTATCAGTATCATGACACCAGTGGTTTGGTGCTGCTAGCTTTTATTGTGGAGTTCATGGTGCTGCAGTCCAGAGTAAATCCTGCAGATTCCCTAACTATCCCTGAATTATAAACTGTCCCTAACATTGAGACACCCCTTTATAGGTAACTCCCCCCTTTGTGAACCCTTAAATGAATTCTCACTTTAGCCCTAGAATTATTCTTATTTAGATACATAGTTCCTGTATCTATAGACCAAAGTCTTTTTTACATTTTTGAATAGGTTAGATTTGAAACCACTGTCAGAGTCAGCTTTTTTTTTTTTTATTATCACTTTCTGTTCTGCAGACTCCACAGGGAGTGAGAGGATAACTTTCCAGTGTGAGGCAAATTCCCAGTTAGACACTTGTAATGGGAACAAGTCTCCTCTGAAAATGTTGCTTCTATTCTTGTTCTGGTGGCAACTTAAAATGTTGGATTTACCCCCCACTTTTATTCCTGGTGACATTAGTGATCAGAACAATTAGAGAGAGTGAATTGCCATATCAAGGACACAGACAGGAATAAAAATCCCTCTCAACTCTCTCCACTCTATCCAAATCTAAAGAAAAAAGTTTTGCTCCGAGAGCTGTCAGCATCGAGAAAGTATGAGCCGATTTTACACTGCAGTGAAATTTCCATCAAATACTATTTTACAGATTGATTGTGAGACCTGTATGCCAGACATTGCAAACAAGCTGCATTGGCAATACCGTTTTCCTCTATGTGCTGCAGGAGCTGTAAAGATTTCCTTACTTTTATTTAATTTCTATGGGTGTCTATGTGCCTTGTATGGAACTAGGAGTAAGGCTGGTCATAGATAGGACCAGCAGAAGTTCCGTTAGTCTGGAAGAGAACAGCTATTATGCATGGCAGTATCGTCAAAAGGGGAGTGCGGCCAGCACTGGGTGACAGTATCAGAGGACGTGACACCAAAATGTTTGGCAGTCCTTTTGGTGTCAACCCCTCTGAAGAGTCAGGCATTTGGAAAAGAGCCCGAATGCTGCATGAGAGAGGAGGGGACCCGGGCGGCATACCTTTTCCCACCGGATGAACATCCCATCCTCTCTTTTTCCCGGCATCCATCACCAAGATGGCCACTGGCAGGTAAGTGCATGTGACGTCATTAAGCACACGCGTAATGACGTGCCACCGGGTGACACCTGGCAGCCCCATCGGATGACATCTGGCATGGTGACGCCTATGATGCATGGGCGTCCTATTCTTCCTTTCTGGTTCTCAGTGATAAAGGGGGAAGAGCTACATCCTGTCCTTTGCATGTTTTCCAAGTGACACCCCTAAACTGGCCAATCTTTCCAAATGGCTCTCGAATCAAGGTAACAATTGGTCTTTCATGCCTGGCCTAAGGCACTATTGGGGTCACCCCTTCGACGTTGAAACGAGATTCTCACGTTACCCTCTAGATTCCTACCTTAGCAACTGGCTCCACCTGCCTCTAGCTCCTGTGGGTGCATTCACAGTAATTAATGATCTGCTACTGCTTCTCCAACATCTACAGAGGCAGAATAGGAACACATATTAGAGGACATGATCTAATGGGGGGACTGAAGATGAGGCTTGGGAAGAATGAAGCCGGGTATACACTGGTAGAATTTTTAATTTGGGGGGGGGGGCAAAAAGACTAAAAGTGCGCTTATGCTTTAATAACTTATAGATCATACATAAAATTCACTCAAAACCATTTACAGAATCTCCTTCAAGTGTATCTAAACCCAAAAACAAAAATGGAATACAATTTAGCTTACCAGTCCATAGGCTAAGTTGACTCCTAACCACTGGGGTGCGTTGCAGTAACGCACGTGCATTAACACATTGCATTAATGCGTACTGCGTTAGGCAGCCCATTTAAAATAAATGGTCTGGCAACCAACCTCGAAGATCCAAAAACTGAACCTGCACCTTTCTTGACAGCACATTACAATGCATGTTAGTGCTGTGCAGCACACTTCGGCCATCAAGGTGCATTGGGGTGCAATTCAGAATGAATGATACTGAACTGCACCATCACAAGTAGTGTACGGTGCTTTGCATCATGGTAATGCACATGGGAAGTTGGGACGCCTGCACTCCTGCAACACAATAATGTGTACAGGGCCTTAGATGTGGTGGATGCATTTTTTTTCTCAGGCTTTTTTTCTTTGTCACCTGGTGATCCTGCCAGTAACACTTTTACTGTCCCAGGGTGACAAAGCTTACTTGCTATTCTATATGGAGGAGCATCATTGTCACCCTAGGTTCAGAGCTGTGTTGGGACACCCCCTCCTTATCGCCATATCAAAGAGGGGAGGTATTCTGTAGTTCAGGAAGAGAGCTGGGAACAATACCAACTGATAACTGATAAGAGTGCAGCACAGGCAGACAGGTATTGTTTGCACTTATTAAACAGATTAGAAAATGCTTTAATGGTATATGTAACAGACCAAAAGGGAGCATGTAAGCGAAATTCTTAATTGTTAAGGTATACACAAGTCTCCAACTTTATCATTTTGTGATATTTCTTTTTTCTCACAATCTACTCATGAGTAATCTCTTTGTCAGTAACATGACTGCCTCTTCTGTTCTCGGTGCCTCCCTTTCCACCTTTGTGTCTTCTTCAGCCTTTTTTTCCTAATTAATCCCATATTCACATTTCCTCATTAGTATATCCTAATGCAGAATTCGTCAGGGCCTGGCAAACCAGCTCTTCCAAGTCACTGGGGTGTCTCCTGCAACTCTCCACCACCCTGTCATGTTTCAATTCCTCCCTCAATCAAGGGGTGGAGAGCAGCTAGTAACTCCACAAAAATAAAACTCTCATAAGAAGTCATTAGAGTCTGGTTAGTCATCAGAAATGCCATAAACTCCAATGAATACAAGGTGATTCAATTTCTCAATTGAGGAACATTTTATTGGACCCGTCTCCCACTTCTGGACTATGGTAATGTTAATTTTTGATGTCCTCATTGTTACTGCAGTGTGCATGTTTGCAGTGAAACACCTGACTGTCTACCCAAGAAGGAATGTTTAGACTGGTAGACAAAAGCTTATCAGCATCCTCTTGTAGCCTTGCAGTGAGGAAAAAAAACAAAATATTTCTACATATTTTTTCCAAAACATATTTCTCACGCCAAACCAGGTTCAGTTGCTTTGTGCATGACAGCACGGCTGATAATTTGTACCTAGTTATTGTAGTAAGTGAATCACAAAGAGATCACATAATCTCTACAAAGCTTTACTGTTGTGCTCATTAAATCATATGTAGTGATTATATTGTTGTTGAGTTGATACGGATGTTCATATTGCTTCAAGTGTTTGCTTCAAATATAGTGTATTTGTTTAGGTTAGGTTTTATTATTCATGATTGCACGTATGATATATTAAGGGATTCATTTAGAAAATTTCTATACTCATCAGGGGCATCTAGGGGCGCTAATGCCGTGCGAGTGGCGTCTGCTGGCATACACTTTTATAAATGAACCCCTAAGTCTCTGTTTAGCTTATGTGACACATTTATCTTTTTACTGACCAAGTCACCCTCTAAGGTTCTTTCCAACCTTTTACATATTGGGCAGCATCTTGCAACTTTATAGTATAGTACGGACCCCATTCATTGTAGTGCCAGGTTTTTGAATCCAAGTAAGCCAAGACCTAAGGCTATAATGTACTATACAATGGTGAGATGACTTATATTACCTTATACAATTTCACTCCTGTGAAGGTACAATAAGTAGTACATTTCCTTTGTTCATAAGCTGTAGACACTTGAAACTATGCATCTACATAGGCACTGGAACCAACTTTGCTCAGCATGGTCTGATTTCAATATAACTCTTACAAGAATAGGATATCTATTTGCTTTATAGCAATAATTGCCAGTGCTGCACTCATATTTCTAACACACCTCTTTTTCTTATTCTTTCTACACTTTTCCAGTTCCTTCCCCTCCAATCCTACCTATGCACCTATTTCCCAACCTAATAATCTATTTACCTACCCTAGTAAGTCGATTTCCCTTTTTTTATCCTCTCGCCTTATATTCAATAGACTTTTTCAAGGTTGATGAAGGTTTTCTCTAAAACCCACAGGGGTCTATTCACTAAGCTGCCGTAGGCAGCCGAGTGACTCACCGACCCCAAGCGAAGTGAGCGAAACGCTGTTCGGCTATTCACTTCAGGCTGGTGCGGCTGATCCCAGCCGTACATCGTGTGGCAGAAGGAGTTTGACTCGAACCTCTGGCAGGCTACTCGCTGCTGTTCGGTCTATTCTTATAGATGCCGAACAGCAGTGGGTAAATAGCCGAATGCCGCTCAGCGGAATTCGGCTCGGCTGTTCTGCTCGGCACCTCTGTGGGCCCGAGCAGAACAGAAAAATAGTTAAAAAAGTAGAAAAAAAATAGAAAAAAATAGAAAACGATTGGGCGGAGCTAGCAGTGACAGCTACATCTATTGGCCGGGCGGTTCTGCTGCTGTCAAAAAAAAAAGAAATCCCCATAGGAAAGCATAGCTAGATTCCTATTGGCTATTTCACTTTGCAATAGCCAATAGCAAACTAGCTATTGCACCCGCCCTCTGCTGCTGTCAATCACCAGAGGGGGAACTGATTGGGAACTGCAGGTCCCCCCCCCAAAAAAAAAAAAAGAGCAAGGAAAGGTTTACTCTGCTCGATCGAGCAAAGTGAACCTTTCTGTGAGAAAGTGTTTCTCTCCCGGGTGGCCGGGAGCCTATTAGACGCCCAGAGCATCCGGGGGAAATACCAGATAACCAGAAACGACATCTGTCATTACACACTGAGAACACGGTGAGGCCGCTCTCAGTGTGTAATGACAGCATCCCTGGTTAACTGGTAACCAGGGACGCTGATCTCTCTCCAAGTGGCTGGAGCCAGTCGTGAGATGACGGCTGGCTCCGCCCAGCTGTCAGAAGCAGGCTGTCGGCCAGCCAATGGCCGGCCATTCGGCCAGCTTCGGCTTTCAGCGCGGCCAGTCGAGCCGCGGCATATGCCTTTGGCTCGACTGAGCCGCTCGGCCAACTTCGGGAGTTGTACGGGCCATAGGGAATAGCCCGTGTAGCAGCCCTTCGGTTCTACTGAACCGAAGGGGTCCTGGGGCCGAAGCTAGCTGAAGGATCAGCCAAAGCTACGGCTAGATCCTTCGGCAGCTTTGTGAATAGACCCCACAGTACACATCTCCTGCTATTTCATAGGATATCCTACATTTATTCTTGTATGCTTCATGGTAGCCGGTATTAGGAAGCTATCCTAGTGATGCTCCCTAATGCTAAGTATCCTCAGCACGGTGATCGTGAGTTCTTTCCACTTTCCTAGGGAAGAGTTGCTATGTTTGTATCTGGTATGCTTGCATGATCACTCCCTGTAAACTTTCTCCTCTTTAAATAATGATTGGGAAAAATATTTGCATGTGTTCTCCTGGGCGGATGTGTGAATGGCAGTAAGGGCTTGTTGATACTTATGCTTATCACTAGAGAAGGAATGCAGTCATTGAAGGAAGTTTATTTCACAGTACATCTCAGCATACAATGTTTTGAATCTTGGAAGTTCAAGGATATTATGAAGACTCAACCGTATCACTGTTTATGTTATCAGAGAAGACTATATTATGAAGTTATTGTGCAGTTTTGTTTAAATATTTCGAGATCATCTGGAAAAGAAAAGCTAGTGTACTTTTAGTATGTACAAATGTGAGTTATTATATAAGAGATCACCTGAAAGTCATTTCATGTCTTTCACATGGATAGATTCATACACTTCCTTCTCCTGATTATCAGACTGTTCCTATACAGGGTAAGGCTCAACTCACTAAGCTATAACAATTGTTACTTTCCTTATTATTATTATTATTATTATTATACAGTGTTTATATAGCGCAAACAGTTTGCTCAGCGCTTTACAAAATTTTAGCTAAAGGACTGAAATTTACCATCACATAGCTATAAATAACAATATTTTGGTCAAAATAGTCTTTGACTGCCCAGCCGCTAGCACCCTAACAACTAGATCCTATGCGGGTCTTTAGGAGAGTAATTGCACTGAGCCACTGAGACCTTCCTCTAGTGACTAATCTACAATGAGGAAAGGAAATGAAGGTAGGTATATGTGCCTGTGGAGGTCTGCATTAAAGTAATCCTTCTGCTTTGCCCCACCAAACATTGTGAATGCCACCCAAATGCACCTTTTTCAGCACCCGTTAACACATGTGCATTTCAGAGCATCACAACACACAGTGTAAAACCATCTAAGTGTCATCGCATGGTGCATTAAAAAAATGGTGCGTGCCTGGTTTTATGTGCATTGGCAGCCCTCTCAAAATGAACAGGCTGACTAATCGCAGTGTGCGATATACCGCACATTGATGTGTCTGCATCAGGCTAATGCCTGATGAAGGGACCCTGTGCGGTCCCGAAAGCGCTTGTTTGGTCATATGACAAAAAACTTCAATAAATGAAGCTTTTGCTATCTTAAAAGGATTGGTGTGCTGGTGACATTTCTACAATTGCTGACATTCGCGGCGCCATCCGCGGTCACTGCGAGCACCCCCCACTATAAGGGACATATCGGTAAGGAGTGCGACAAGGATAGTACTTATTGCACTACACAACCCACCCCACAGGCGTGAACAGGACCTAAGGTCATTACAACTCAATATATGCACTCACTGAATACACTTTTAATTCCCTTTAAAAATAAACCCATCTAAAATGAACAAGGGACCGTTTTAAAGTGGCACACTAGTATTTGCGATCACACTCAAGTCATTAAAAGATTTGTTTTGCAATACAGTATATATATATATACACAGAATATAATAAAGAGTTGCTTTCAGTCTTTGAGATAACACCATACAAAACACTCTGCATGGCCTCATTGAGCCCCATTTATGATAATCCCTCCCAGGCGTTTAATAATACAAAGAAGCAGTGTGACTTTCAATGCAATCTCCAGAAGTGTCTGCTAATTAAAAACAAGCACATTGATTTGAGATAGTTACATGCATTGTTACAAAGGTTCACACATAAACAGAATACACACCCTATGACTGTGCAAAGAGTAACTTGCTGTGCTTCTAAACATATCATTTAGAATGTGACTCCCACAGGGTGCTGTGTGTTCATTGGCATTACGAATATATCATTTAATGTGAAAAAATTGTTTAAATCTTGCCAAGAAGGATTTCCACTGCCCTCGTAAAACTAACATAGAAGATTTAGCAACCTTTCCTAGTTAAAGTCGTATTAAACTCTCAAACCTTTTTCAATAATGAATGCAGAACAAACAAATATACATTGCACAGCAAAGCATTTCTTTACATTTTTACCTAAACACTTTCAGGGTTATTCACAAAAGGGTGAAGAGTTTGGAGAAGGCAGGAGAAGGGAACAATCTAGGACAACATAGCTGAACTGGATAGTGAGCTGAATTGGAGAATTTTTCCAAATCAGCTATGTTGTCCTAGATTGTTCACTTCTCCTGCCTTCTACAAACTCTTCACACTTTAGTTAATAACCCTGTTAGTCATCGTGTTTCCGAACAGCTCCAATATTATGAAACAGAAAGTATGTATGGCTATTTGCCTTTTTTTTAAAGCATTCCTTAACCCAAGAACAAAATGTAATATATTGCAGCTTGATGGTCCTTAGATATTTTTTGAGGGTCCATTTAGACTATTGCGTTACATGCGTTGTTGCGGTGCTATTCATTCTGAATGGCATCCCAATACACTAAAGCAACAAACTTGTAGTGTGCTGCAATGCGCCATAGTGTGTTGTGCACTATTGCGTCACAAATTTTGTGACACATCCAATTTTCGGAATGTGAGTGGGCAGCCTATTATTTTCTTTCAAAATTGTTTTATTGGGTTTTTTTATATACTTTTTTTTAACTTGTCTTTTGGTTTTTGTTTACAATTAAAGGATTTTTTCTAAAGTCTGGCGTCTTTTTTTAAACTTTCAACTTAACCCCTTAGTGAATGGGTAGGGGTACGAGTACCCCTCACTCATTCACAAGGGGGGGGGGCGTATCTGGGTGCCCCTTTATTAAAGGGGTAACCCGGTGTGAATAAGCCCCCACTGCCCCCACCCCCACAACCAAAGCCGCGGGGCTTGTGGGGAAGTAGCTCTTGTCCCTATCGGCACAGGGACAAGGTGCTTTTCCAGGTGCGACCCTGGAAAAGCACACTTCCAGTGGTGAGGGCATGTGGCCTGGTATGGCAGGGAGGGCGTGGCGCTCGCTCATCCTCTTCCTGCCCTGCCAGGCATGTGCTCAGATCTAGGATCTGGTTGGGAATTTTAGGGGGAGCCCACGTCTTTTTTTTCCCCATTTTTGGGGGTGGGGTTCCTCCTTAAAATTCACTCGGTTGACTTCGGCAGCTAATGAATAACCTCTTAAGTGAATCCAAAACTGATATTTCACACTGATGTTATTGGCAGGTTAGGTCACATACTGGCTTCTTATGTTCCTGAGTGATTCAAGTGGAGAGGAATCCACACAATAGACCCAGTTCCACCAAAGTATGCATACAAATTCAAATGATGATATTTTCCAAGGAAAAAGTGATAGGAATCCGACCTTTATTATGGTAATGGAAGAAGGAGCAGAGACACAAATTATTGAAGGGAAATCTCACCACTAGAGTTTTATTTGTTTATACCGTGTTACTGTTAGGAATAGTAGCCTTGTGTCAGTTGTGGCAGATAACACTTGTGATAAGCCTTTGACTGACAGATCTCACAGGCAATTAGAAATGGCAATTATGATTTCCATAGTCAATTAGTTTATCAAAATGACAATCTCTTCTTAGTAGTGCAGTAAGATTTCAGCCTGAGTTCTATCAAGCCCATGAAGCGTAGTAGTTATGGTGCTTCCATTACCGAATAATAATATCAAAATAAAATAGATTCCTGCTATGTAAAGCAACATCAGCTGGTACTAAAGATTATTTTTGGCTATATAACATTTTTATATGCTCTTGTTTGTAGATAATTAATGGCTGCATTGATTTTTCAACCCATGTCTGCTTTATGGGCATGTGACAGTAATAAGTAAAGTGAAAGTATAATATTATGCAATTACTTCTGTATTTTGGCACAATAGGTTATAATTAGGAATAAGGATGGGGGGTTCCCCGGTATCATGAGTTTGCGGCGATTCTTGTGGGGTTCGAGATGCACAGTCCCAGGGAATTTGTTTGCAGATTTTTTAAACCACAATTCACTGAATGGCCTTTGAATTATGGCCAGTAGGCTTGGAAGGGCCAATAATGGGGCTTTTGGTTAAGCCTGCCCCTTCACTATATAAGGGAGGGGGCACAGAACAGCCATAGTGTTGAATTAGAAGCTGTTGTAGGGGAAGATGACAAACTGCACAGGGTCAGTTAGAAAACTACTTTAATTCTGAATGCTAGCATCAATTTTTATTCTATGTTGATAGCATTGGGGTGCTTAAAGCAGAGCATTCACTTGTTACACGGTACGAATCTCAGGCAGTTCCCAATGAACCAGCCAAATTTCACACAGTGGGTGCTGCTGTCGCCACTCTTCCGTCCGGCATCTCTCAATCAGCTGATCGAAGGAGCCGGCGGAACGTAGCTAGCAGCATATCAGCTGCTAGCTCCATTTGGTATTCTGACAGCAGCCAGCAGTGTAAATATAGCTTAAAATAACACTGCCACACCAGCAAAGCTCGGGAAAGTGGGATTACAAATTATAACCTCCACTTTCCCAAGCTTTTGTTGGTGTGGCAGTGTAGAGATCATAACCTCCATGCCAAACAGACTGATGTGCCCACTGTCCCCCCGGAAACCTCCTGGTCACATGTGGATAACTGCAGTGCAGAATACACTACCCCGTCGTTTCCATCTCCTTCTTTTCCACGCCTGCAGGTCCTGACTTCAGAGCTGGGACTATCAGGTAGACGCCAGGGAGGAGATCACTCCACATTACATGGAGGAAGGGGAGGGGAGGATACACAGGACAGAATGCCCGCACCATACACAGAGTAGGAGGGAGGAGAGAAGACACAGGACAGAATGCCTGCACCATACACAGAGTAGGAGGGAGGAGAGAAGACACAGGACAGAATGCCTGCACCATACACAGAGTAGGAGGGAGGAGAGAAGACACAGGACAGAATGCCTGCACCATACACAGAGTAGGAGAGAAGACACAGGACAGACCAAACATGTCAACCTTAAAATTGTGCGTGCCCGTGCAATGCTGAATAACTATGGTACTCAAAATTCTGAGACGCCTTTCACATGGTCCGATCAGGTGGGGATCCATCCACGGATCCTCTGCTGATCAGAGCAGTACTGATCGGATGTCACTGTTGTAACAGTCATGTCCATCCAGTTTTTTCCCCATCGCAAACAAACGATATTATTGGACCTCATGTTGGTCTATGGGGATTTGGATGTAAACGGACATTTATCTGCTTACATCAGATTACCGCCAATCTGGCACGATCAGGTCTGTTCCATTTGTTTTTCTGGATCTGGCTGGAGTTTGGGGGTTAACCAGATGTAAACAGACTCCTGTCCATTTAGATCTGGCTCTCCACAGACTGACATTGGGCTTGCAATCATATCCACCTGAAAAACTGACAAGTGGACCTGATTGGACCACCCATCTAAAAGGGCTCTGAAAGCCTTTATTATTTTTTACTTGTATCACTTTAAAGGAAAAAGGAAAATTAACTTAACCTTATTGCATATCACAAAGGGGATAACAAGTCCCTATGTGATAGCATTTGGAGGTGACAGGTTCTCTTTATGGAAACATCAGGGGTCGATTATACCCCTGATGTCTTTCCTGCCCTCCAATACAGGCAATCAAGGACAGCACTGTGTTTGATCATCTTCACTTCAATTATCTTCACCGACACTTCAGCTGGGCATCAGAGAGCCCAGAAGCAGGAAGTGCTGAGAGGACAGCACTCCCTGCTTCATTCAGTACAGAACAGATTGTGAAATGGACATTACTCGGTCTGCTCCCGCTCTCCATCCTGAATGCATCTGCCATGGTCCTGGGCCCCAAAAACTATGGTGGGTGGTGTGGAGGGGGAGGTGGGGCAGCACAATAACAGGCTAGTACAAGTGATTAGGATTACACAGAATTGCTCCTGCTTGTACACAGCATTGTTCCTGCTCCTGACCAGCCTCCTCTCTGACCCGGGCTGCATAGCAGTTGCGTGAGCTTTGATGGCAGTTCCGCCACTGCCTCTGTCCCTCTTTTCTCCTCAGTTGTCCTTCTTTTTGGTCTGATGTATAGACCAGTGTGTCTTAACCTTTTTTGAATCATGACACCTTTTATGAGTATGCAAAATCTCAAGTAAAACTGTAAAAACAAAAATGTAAAGTACACTGTGTGGCCCTCCAAAATCCATACTAGACCCTTTATTTAAGATTTTAATGGGGAACCCAAGCTAAAACACAAAAAAGTGGGGTCACACTGTTCACATTAGAGCCCCCCTTCACATTAGGAGCTTCTTCCACATCAGAGCCCCCCTTCACTTTAGGAGCCCCCTCCACATCAGAATCCCCCCTTTCACATTATAATCCCCATTTTATTATTCTATGTTGATAGCATTGGGGTGCTTAAAGCAGAGCATTCACTTGTTACACGGTACGAATCTCAGGCAGTTCCCAATGAACCAGCCAAATTTCACACAGTGGGTGCTGCTGTCGCCACTCTTCCGTCCGGCATCTCTCAATCAGCTGATCGAAGGAGCCGGCGGAACGTAGCTAGCAGCATATCAGCTGCTAGCTCCATTTGGTATTCTGACAGCAGCCAGCAGTGTAAATATAGCTTAAAATAACACTGCCACACCAGCAAAGCTCGGGAAAGTGGGATTACAAATTATAACCTCCACTTTCCCAAGCTTTTGTTGGTGTGGCAGTGTAGAGATCATAACCTCCATGCCAAACAGACTGATGTGCCCACTGTCCCCCAGGAAACCTCCTGGTCACATGTGGATAATTGCAGTCGTTTCCATCTCCTTCTTTTCCACGGCTGCAGGTCCTGACTTCAGAGCTGGGACTATCAGGTAGACGCCAGGGAGGAGATCACTCCACATTACATGGAGGAAGGGGAGGGGAGGATACACAGGACAGAATGCCCGCACCATACACAGAGTAGGAGGGAGGAGAGAAGACACAGGACAGAATGCCTGCACCATACACAGAGTAGGAGGGAGGAGAGAAGACACAGGACAGAATGCCTGCACCATACACAGAGTAGGAGAGAAGACACAGGACAGACCAAACATGTCAACCTTAAAATTGTGCGTGCCCGTGCAATGCTGAATAACTATGGTACTCAAAATTCTGAGACGCCTTTCACATGGTCCGATCAGGTGGGGATCCATCCACGGATCCTCTGCTGATCAGAGCAGTACTGATCGGATGTCACTGTTGTAACAGTCATGTCCATCCAGTTTTTTCCCCATCGCAAACAAACGATATTATTGGACCTCATGTTAAGAAGACACAGGACAGACCAAACATGTCAACCTTAAAATTGTGCGTGCCCGTGCAATGCTGAATAACTATGGTACTCAAAATTCTGAGACGCCTTTCACATGGTCCGATCAGGTGGGGATCCATCCACGGATCCTCTGCTGATCAGAGCAGTACTGATCGGATGTCACTGTTGTAACAGTCATGTCCATCCAGTTTTTTCCCCATCGCAAACAAACGATATTATTGGACCTCATGTTGGTCTATGGGGATTTGGATGTAAACGGACATTTATCTGCTTACATCAGATTACCGCCAATCTGGCACGATCAGGTCTGTTCCATTTGTTTTTCTGGATCTGGCTGGAGTTTGGGGGTTAACCAGATGTAAACAGACTCCTGTCCATTTAGATCTGGCTCTCCACAGACTGACATTGGGCTTGCAATCATATCCACCTGAAAAACTGACAAGTGGACCTGATTGGACCACCCATCTAAAAGGGCTCTGAAAGCCTTTATTATTTTTTACTTGTATCACTTTAAAGGAAAAAGGAAAATTAACTTAACCTTATTGCATATCACAAAGGGGATAACAAGTCCCTATGTGATAGCATTTGGAGGTGACAGGTTCTCTTTATGGAAACATCAGGGGTCGATTATACCCCTGATGTCTTTCCTGCCCTCCAATACAGGCAATCAAGGACAGCACTGTGTTTGATCATCTTCACTTCAATTATCTTCACCGACACTTCAGCTGGGCATCAGAGAGCCCAGAAGCAGGAAGTGCTGAGAGGACAGCACTCCCTGCTTCATTCAGTACAGAACAGATTGTGAAATGGACATTACTCGGTCTGCTCCCGCTCTCCATCCTGAATGCATATGCCATGGTCCTGGGCCCCAAAAACTATGGTGGGTGGTGTGGAGGGGGAGGTGGGGCAGCACAATAACAGGCTAGTACAAGTGATTAGGATTACACAGAATTGCTCCTGCTTGTACACAGCATTGTTCCTGCTCCTGACCAGCCTCCTCTCTGACCCGGGCTGCATAGCAGTTGCGTGAGCTTTGATGGCAGTTCCGCCACTGCCTCTGTCCCTCTTTTCTCCTCAGTTGTCCTTCTTTTTGGTCTGATGTATAGACCAGTGTGTCTTAACCTTTTTTGAATCATGACACCTTTTATGAGTATGCAAAATCTCAAGTAAAACTGTAAAAACAAAAATGTAAAGTACACTGTGTGGCCCTCCAAAATCCATACTAGACCCTTTATTTAAGATTTTAATGGGGAACCCAAGCTAAAACACAAAAAAGTGGGGTCACACTGTTCACATTAGAGCCCCCCTTCACATTAGGAGCTTCTTCCACATCAGAGCCCCCCTTCACTTTAGGAGCCCCCTCCACATCAGAATCCCCCCTTTCACATTATAATCCCCATTTTCAAAATTAGAACCCCCTTTACATCAATAGCCCCTGCGTTTCCCATCAGAGTACCCCCTTCTCCCACTAGGAGTCCCCTTCACATAAGGAGCCCCTCATCACATCAGAATTCCCCTTTACATCAGAAGCCCCCCTTTGCATCAAAGTCCCCCATTTCACAACCGAGTCCTCAGTCCGCCCTTCACATCAGAATCCAAGCACCACAGCAGGAGCTGCAGCTGCGGCAGCATGGCACAGACCTCTATAAAAAATGTACTATTTACTTATCAAATGTGCTATACAGTGCTAAACTTTTTTTTTAATCCAACCTCTACATTACCGCATTTGTTATTGTAAAAGGCCAGTGTAAAGGAAAAAGAGTGGTAAAAAAGAGCTCTTGTTTCTCAACTGGTGGGTCGTGACCCCGTGTTCAGTGGGTCGCCGCACGCCTTCTACTTTTCTAGGTGAGAGGCTCCTCAGCCCCTCCCCCCCAGCGGAGCACTGTCAGTTCGCGCACCAGGCAGCCATTCAAAATATGTTGCCCGGCGCCGAGTGTCGATTTGAGGTGGGGTAGGCTGGGGGTATGGCCGCGAGAGAGCTCCATTCATACGTGCATTGCTTACAGCTCCCTCATGTGCCCTGTAGAGGTGCCTGGACTGGAGTGACATCACATTCTGGCTCTTGCCACCTCTACAGGCACGCATGGGAGCTGTACAAGCAATGCACATATGATGGAGCTCCATTACAGCAAAGCAGGCCACACTGGACCCCAGGCTGAGGATCTACTCCAGTTCTCATAAGGTAGGGAGACTGGGTGAATCTTAAAAAAAAAAAAAGAAAAGAAAGATTTTTTTTTGGAGTGTATATGTGTATGTGAGAGAATGTCTGTGAGTGTGTGAGGTTTTGTCTGGCTGTGTATGTCTGTCAGTGTTATTGAGGGCCTGTTCACACTAATAATGTACATCTGTAAAAAAACAAGTCATGGCAACTGGACTTGCTGTATTTTTCTTGAAGACGTTTCACTGGTCATCCAACCAGCTTTCTCAATTCAGAATGACTTTATCTGGGAATAAATATGGGGAATGTTGTTCCAATCCACATAACCTGAAGAAAAATACAGCAAGTCCAGTTGCCTTGACTTATTTTTTACAGATATACCATGACCTGGATGAATGAGAACCTTCACAAACACTAATACAGTACGTTAATTGCACAGTCTTATGTGACTGTGCAATGCAGTTGCAACTTCCTTGTGTTCTGGTGTGGAAGATGCGCTGCATTTATTTGAATCGTACCACAAATGCACCTCCCAACCACAGTTCGATTGCCTGCACCGGAACGTGTGGTACCACAATGATGTACATTTCTTTGCAGTGCGACTTGTGCACGACATAATGACCGAGGATAAAAGTGGGTCCTGAGGTTACACAGGTTGAGAACCACTGGTTTAAACAATATTTTTTTATATGTTCAGCATTCCTGACCCATGTAGCAGGGGTCCTTTACCTACATAATTTGGGCTAAATTTTGTCCCTCTTTCTCATCTCAAAAAGTTGAGCAGTATGCAACTGCAGTTAATGTTTTATATATGTTACCTGTATTATTAGAAAAATGTAATTCTCTTTACGTCCTACACGTTGATATTTTGAGATAAGACTTTAGAAAAATGTGGTTTCTTTAGAAGAGATTATGGTGCCAGTTGGGAGGCCCATACACAACTCTTGAGCAGAAGGAACTGTTTAATCACGCAGTGTCTTGCAATGAGGGGGAGAAACGCCCCAGGGAAATCACAGCATTTTATCTCATATTTTCCCCTCTAAACTTTTCAAGCAATGTGTTTTTTTTCTTCTTTTTTTTTTGGGATGTTGAATGGGCAGCTTTGCAATTACAAAATTACAATGCATTACATGAAAGCTGATCCTTTCCTTTTAAATCCTCTCTTGCTGGGGCAGCTTTTCTGCGTTGCTATGCTACTATTGTCCTATGCGGAAATGTCTTCCACTCTACAGCACAATTACCCACTCATACAGGCTATGAAAACATTTGTATAACTAGATTGGGACATTTCATTTAAATTGCAGGACAATTTTGCCTCTAAAATGCTATATAAAGATCGTTGGGGCTTTTTTCAGAAGTTTTCAAAAGCTTGGAAGAGAAAACAGGGTGAGCTAATGAAGGTAGCAGAGGGTCCTTGTACCACAGGGGATAAAGCACTTCCAACCATCATTCCGCCTGTAAGTACGGTTGATGGCAATGAGATTTAACAGGTGAAAACAGTCAGATGAGCTTAACTCCTCCACAGAATGAGGCAATAAGTGTTTATGAGCATAGAGAAAGCTACTTAGTGAAAAACGACCTGATGTATTTTAATTAAAGGGTATTACTGCTCTCACTATGGAAGAAAATGTAATGTTTGTTTACAGGGACTTAGTAGGTATTACTTTGAAGTGAGAGAATGAAGCCGAAGAGTAAAATGTCACTCGGTAAGGAGCAAAACACCAAAAGTGTGACAGATGTTTACCCATAAACTCTGCCTAACATGTACGTAACAATTATCTAAAGAGCACTTAATGCTATGCCTAATCAATCAAACATAATCAAGGATTAAGCAACAGAACTGTTGCTACGCTCTCCTGTGTTATCACCCTATTACCCCTAGTGTAGACTACTGTTCAAGTGACCAAGCTGACACGCATTGGTGTTTATTTATAATAATTCATAGAGCCACTTGCCCTGTGAATCGCTGAGAACTTGCGTTCTGTGTGAACGAAACAATTATGTAAAGAGCACTTAATGCTATGCCACATTCTTTGTCTATTTTCTTTTCAGATTGAAGGTAATGTGATACCACATTATGGCCACTAGATAAAGCTGAGAAGCATAGGACATAAATACTTATTTCCTATGCTCCTCAGCTCCATCTAGTGGCCCTAATGCTGTATTACATTACATTCAAACTGAAAAGAAAACAGACAAAGAATGTTAATTTTAGCCTCTATTCCCACAGAATGAAAGTTCTCAGAGATTCACTCTATAAATGGATCTGTGAATTGTTTATAAATAGACCCCATTGCATTGGCTTGGTCCATGTGTAGCTGCTGCTGTAGCAAGTGAATGTAGATAAGAAGTGCCATGAGATCAGCAGCACTGAAATACAAAAAGGTACAATAAAGATGAAAACAGTACTTTATGGAAAAAACATGGCAATTGTTTATGATACATAGTGGTTTAGCAAACTAAACATTATTCAGTTAGGGTTTTGATCTCCTTTACCAATTAGCACTTCTGTCTTGCAGCTCTGGGGTCCTCGATTCAAATCCCGGTCAGGACACTATATGCATGGTGTTTGCATGTTCTCCCTGTGCTTGTGTAAGTTTCCTCCCACACTCCAAAGACATGCTACAAGGTAACTAGCTCCTGTCTAAAATGGCCCCTACTATACGCATGTGGGATAGGGACCTTAGATTGTAAGTTCCTTAAGGTCAGGGACTGATGTGAATGTACAGTAGGTAAAGCAATGCGTAAATTCTCTCCACTAAAAAAATTGCCTGAAATGATAATAATCCTAAACTATATTTCCCTAACCTAACTCTCAACTACCTAACTCAACAGTGAAAGTTAACCGTTATTATTAATATACAGGTTTTGTATAGCACCTACAGTTTGTGCAGTGCTTAAAAAAGTGGAGGGAGACATAAAAGATACAATACAGGAGGGTTAGGAGTTCGTGAGAGGTTACAATCTAGTGGGAGGGGCAGGTGATAGGAAGAAATATTATAAGCTCAGGTTTGGACAGGTTGAGTTTGAGGAAGTCAGTGAGTAGATTAGTAATGCATGAGGAGACATAAGGGGCATTAGATGCATTAGGACCTCCCTCCCTTGGTGTCTGCAGTGGGCATTGTAAACAAATCATGCAGTCCCGCAGGGGCTGCGAGTGTTGCCAGGGCATGTTTATGTGCAGACCCCAGCTTTCTCCTTGCAAGGACTAGAGTCTGGTATAGCTCTACTAGACGAGTTTGACCTATGGCCAGTGGCGTAACAATCGCCATAGTGACCCAGGCGGCCGCTATGGGGCCCGTGCACAGGGGGGCCCGGCATCCCTCTGATGCCGTGTGGGCCGCCTGGGTCGCTATGGCGTCTCGGGTGCTGGCTGTCACTGACATAGCTCAGCAGCTGCTGTGAAGGAGAACATTCCCCCTCACAGCCGCTGCGGAGCTGTGTCAGTGACAGCCAGCAGATGCGGCAAAATAGGCCGGTTACACCGGCATTTTCAGTAAAGGAGGCGGGGCCCGCCTAACAGCAACCCCGCCTCCTCATCACTGGCCAGCGATATAAGAGCAGGTGGGGCCAGTGATGTAAGAGGAGGTGGGGCCCGTCGATAGAAGGAGGCGGAGCCCAGGAACGGAAGAGGAGGCAGGGGCCCGGCGGAGGCGACCACGGAGGTGACAGGCGTACAGCGCAACTGAGACCTTGCGGAGCCCACCATAGAGTCTATGGTGGGCTCTGCAAGTGGCATAACTAGCAATCACGGGGCCCCATACAAAATTTTGCTATGGGGCCCTGTGATTTCTAGTTATGCCCCTGCCTATGGCCATGATGTTTTGGAGTCGGCTTTGCACTGACCCACAGTCCATGTAGGATGAACTTTTGTGCCAGAATAACAGGAGTGCATTCTTTTTTCTACTTTTTTCTTTGGGGTTTCTAGAGGGAACAATTATTGCTATTCTGTTTCTAACCAGTACAACTCTTATAACTGTATAGCCCATAGAACATTTCACAATGGTCTGGAAGAAGCAGATTTATTCTGTGTAACGCGTCGATGTCTCTGTGAAATGGAGCAAAATATGCAAATAATTCTCAAACTTAAAGTGCAACTGAAGCCATAACTTTTTTTAGCTTTGGATAAAGTGGAAAAGGATTAGAACACCCATCAGGTTCTCATTGCTCTCTATATCCCTGTTAGGGAGATTCACCCTCTCTATTTGTCCTGGAGACCATTGTCCAAGTGAAAGAAAATCCAAAATTTTGGATTGTCACCAGAACAGTAATAGATGGTAAATTTTCCAATGAGCACACTAGTTCTGGTGACCTTGCTGACCACCAGAGATTCCCCCCCCCCCCTTTTTTTTTTAACAAATTACATTCTCACTTCCTTGTGTGGCTGT
>NW_017308706.1:146471-152174 GCF_000935625.1 Nanorana parkeri
CCTTTTTTTTTAACAAATTACACTCTCACTTCCTGTTGTGGCTGTGGGACAGAAAGTGAAAGGAAATCTTCGCAACTAAAAATAAAATAAATCAGTTCTACTTTAAGTGGTCAAAGTATTGTTATATACACTGTTTGTACTTGTGATGTTTTTAAAGCTAAAAAAAACAAACATTTATTAAGATTTCATTGGATTTATAAATACATTTTGTATTTTCTATTTTCTTGGATGTCTTTTTCGGTGCTATGAAAGAAGTCCCATTCCAAAATGTTTCTTTCTTTATATAATGCTGGATGACAGCACTGTAAGAATAGAGGGCTACTTATTTGTGTCCACCTTGTTTAGTAGATTGTTATCTATAGTAGAAATTGTTAGCCCATCTGGATAAGGTGTTTTATCTTTATTTAGCTTTGGTGTACTCCTTCATGAAATTAGGCAAGTCATTTTTACTGGGAGCATTGCCTACATTAATCCACCATTTTATTTGGCACTGGCAACTCTTTGTAAAAGGTCTTTTCTGCTGACTTTGTTATTGTGTTAAACAAAATAAAGTGTGGGAAAGATTTACAACACGTGTAAGGTTTTAATTACCAACTGTGCCCCTGTTGCAGAGATTTCCTAACATTTGTCATGTCAATGGGACAGGAAGCAAGCCAAATCTCTCCAAAAGGACATGGCTAGCAATAAAAGCCCCCTTTAGTAGACTGGGTTATGGTAGAACCAGTTAGGATATTGTTGATATCTAGGTTCTCAGTGAGGGATTTCCCTTAACTTCTGCCCCAGTGACAAATGTCACTGAGGGAAGAAGGGAAGAAAATTCTTCCCAGTGGTCGACACAGACTTCCAAAATACCCACCAGGAGATCTAACCCTTCACCATTTTATCCAAAACTAAAATTAAACGTTCTGTGGCTTGTGGTTGGACTGCTATTACTGATTAGCTACCTTGTGATTCTGATTAGGTTGCAAAGAGTACAATATCTATACTTGACATCTCTGTGAACAGTGTTTCTGCGAATACAGGTAAAGTTTAATATAAGGCACAAGGCTTCTCACTCACTGTCCTGTCAATGCACTCAACAGATAAGGTCCTGCAAAGGCCTAGGATGCCAGTAGAAGGCATACAAAGATGTTGCTGGGTGTAAACTAGTGGTGGTTCACGTGCATTTGTTCAACTGCCTGGTTATTGTTGGGTACTGTCACCGTCAATGAAAGATAGAAAAAAATTACAAATTAAAAACTTCAGAGAAGGCACCAGAAAACAGAGAGGACACAGAAGGTTTCAATGTGATCATGACTTTTTTAGTAGACAATTTAAACAACTCCAGGAACCTGTATTTATACCTAAGCTGTCCCATTAAAATCCATTGTAGTTTTCCAGGAAAAAAAAAACCACCATCTCTGTGTGACAGCACTAAAGGGCTGATGTATAAAACATCTGCCTGGCATGTAGCTGGGCAAATGCCGTTTGCATAGAATTATGACCACTAGATGGAGCTGAGGAGCATAGGAATTCATATGCTTCTTGACTTTATCTAGTGGCAGTAATGCCTTGCGAACAGCTATACGCTAGGCAGATGTTTTACACATCAACCCCTTAGCGTTGCTAAACAGAGGTGATTGTATTTTTCTGGAAAACTGCACTGGATTTTAATGGGGCAGCTTTTGTGTTTCAAGCAAAACAAATGACAAACGCACTCAACAATTCGTCACCAGCTATACAGTAAGGTGCACACGAAATGGGCTTTGAACAGTAAAACAGTAGAAAGGTATCATGGCACACTCACAAACCAGCATGTAAAACAACTTGTCTCACCACTAAGGTTAATAACAGAGGTTTGGATACACGTCTTCTGCAGAAAATGTGAAAGCCGCACAGCCGCGCCAAGGCACCTCTTATAGTGCGGTCCTAACTCTAAACTATGAGAGTCTCCATCTTGAAACACATGGGGGCAGAAGATTTCAAATTGGGTGCAGGTTTGTCAGGAGGAAGCCCAGCCTCCTTAAAGGCACAGGGACACACAAGGGATCCCGCACATCCCAATGGCAGCTGAGAACCCCCATGCGTCACTGCAACAAATCGATCAAGCAAAACAAATCGAATTGTTGAGTGCGTTTGTCATTTGTTTTGCTTGACAAGTTGTTTTACATGCTGGTTTGTGAGTGTGCCATGATACCTTTCTACAGCTTTTGTGTTTCAGCCCCATATTGTTTTGGGGCTTCACATGGTTCTAACTAGGGATGTCCATATATCAGTGCCGATACCAGTGCCGATACTTGACATTTTTACAAGAACTACCAGGGTTGCAGCTGGGACCTGGCTCTGGAGCTCCACCACGGTCCTGAAATCATCAGTCTGTATTGTTGTAGAAAAACTGTCAGATGACAATAAACAAAAACGTATCAGTACTTGTATCTGTGAGTACTTGAAAAAATTGTATTGGTGCATCCGTTATATATATTCATATAAAAAAACCATACATTAAAACAGGGATGCACAAATCCCAGGAGCTCCGTATTTGTTCCTTAAAAATGACAGCTGCTGCCTAACTTTTGAATGTTTCTCTAGTTTAGTCTTGGAGCTGGAAAAGTATCTGTACTTGTGCTGAGTACGATACTTGGTATCTCAACATCCCTAGTTCTACTTCTAACTTTTAACGAGATGTAGACAAATAGCATTCTAGGGAGCTCTAGGATATACCAAAAAGATGAAAACCTGCATCCTTTACTATCCTAAAGATATCAATCTTTGTCTCAGTCGTGAGATGGAGCTGTTCATATAGCAAGTATAAAATCTGCATCGTGAATAGGATAAAACCTGCCGGAATGCTAAAATCCACATAACTCTCTCTTCCTTCATCCCCCAGAGACAAATCATGACACATATGCTGGAAACTGATTAATTTGGCTATTGAGTTTGCAGGGGAAACTCGTTTGCATATTAAGTACTTAGGCAGATTTCATTATTAACATATATTGACATCATGTTTATGCAAATTCGCATTGCTTTTGTGGTTGAATCTGGAGGTCTAACGTGCAAAATTTCTTGCACTGAGTGAAGGCAACTGAGAGCAAAGCACAGACATTTCGTGAATGTCCATCTGCATAATCCACTTATGGGTTTTCCATGCTCAGAAGCTCTGCTCTAGACTCATAATAGCATTTCTTTCCTGTGACACGTCCCTTACTGTCAAGTGGAACGAATACATTTTTCTACGTATTTCATTTAGTGTTAATAAAGTAAACTTCAGGCGTAATATACTTCATAATACAAAGCATGTAATTCAATACAAGTCGTAACAGTTTCTGATACTCTGTTGTGGGTTCATCCACAGTGCTGACATTGCAACAGGCGGCTGGGGGAAGTAAAATGACAGATCAACTGCCTGGTTTTACTGACCCTTGTCAGTAAAACCAGTAGCAAAATCTTTTTATTGTATTGGCCCTTTTCTTTCCAAAAATGTATGCCTCGGGGGAAGGGGGAGGTCTTTTACAAACTTACAAGCTGTTAGCGAAAGAAAGAAAAAGTAAAAATTGCAAAAACAGTCTGTCCTGCTGGGGTCAAAAGTGGAGTTCGGGGCCTGGCAGCGAAAGGGTCAAAGGGAAATCAGCCTTACCTTATTCAATACCTTATTCAATGAGCTAAGTGAACATTATCTATCCCTTTAGTACTCATTTTAGTTACATAGTTAGTCAGGTTGAAAAAAGACTTAGGTCCATCGAGTTCAACCTATAGAGATATGAAAAAAAGAAGAAAAGCCTAAACAGAACGCTATACCCACCGTTTACCCCCTGTTGATTCAGAGTAAAGCAAAAAAAAAAAACCCCTATAAAGCATGGTTCAATTTGCTCCAACAGGGGGAAAAAAAATCCTTCCTGATCCCATAAGGCAATCGGATATTCCCTGAATCTAGGAACACATACATTCTGTAATTATCATTCGGAAATCGAACACAAACATGTTTTTGAACAATAAGCGGGCAGTTGATGGGAACTCAACGATTACAATTACTGTACATGTGGCTGAATTTCCTTGATCGTTCAGGCTGGAAACCGTTTTTCGAATCATACGAAAATCGATGGATTAGTGGCGTTTTCATACGAAAAAAAGCGCAAGAACACTGCACATGTGCAAACAAAAAATCAGTTCTGTCGTTCGTCAAAAATCGGAGGGTTAGTATGGCTTTTAGTAGTACATGGACCCCAATGCATTTGGCTCCCAGTACCTATCCAGGCTGTTAGTAACATTTTGTTAGTGCGTGGGCTCTAGATTGAACATTTACATGTACTATAAAAATTCAGACATTTCTTTACACTGCATGGGTAGCATGATGTTTGAATGATATTTAGAGGAATGATGTTTAGTGCTTTCACTTGATTGGATTCCTCCTGATTGAAACATTCGAGCCTCCTACCTTTTCTCAACGGCCTTGGTTTCTCTGGGACTGTTGGGACTGTAGTTTTCATCCACATTGACACCTGCTGGCAAAATACGGCATCACAACTTAATAAGATAATATAATTGCCTGCTATTTGTGCCCAATGGAGACTGATTGAAGGCAATGATAACAAAGTTTAAAAAAAAAGTATATTCAGTTTATTACAGTTTAAGTAGTAACTAGCTATGACGTGTTCTGACACAAATATTTTTCCTATACATTTTATTAAATAGTTATGTAAAGATAAGTCTGGGTATTATGTATATATTATTTATTTAAAAAAAAAAAAAAAGGATATACAATTAAATACAGTTTAAGTAGTAACCAGCATGTTGCGTTCTGACATGAATAATCTTCCTATAGTATAATTGATTAAATAGTTATATAAAAATAAGTCTGGGTATTATGTATATATTACTTACTATTATTGCAAAAAGCATATCCCATTTAATACAGTTTAAAAAGACACTAAGGAGTTAAATCTTAAAAATACATTAAAGTACCTTAACTAATAAAAAATGTATCTAATTTGTGTATCACTTGGCTGTAGATCCTCAAATCATCTCTGAATTGGTGCTGACACTGTCCTTCCTTCTGGTGGGTGGCTACTTTTGTTCCCCATGGTCCCTGTGTGTGTTGTAAAGTAGCCAGCGCTCCAAGCTCACTCCCATCATGGACTACAATCTCACGTTTAGTTTACTAATTTGTATTGAGCTTGTAGTCTATTATGGGAGTGAGCTTCAAGTGGTGGCTACTTTACAACACACACAGGGACCATGGGGAACAAAAGTAGCCACCCACCAGAAGGAAGGACAGTGTCAGCACCAATTCAGAAATTATTTGAGGATCCACAGCTCTTGGGTTTTCTGTCACTTGTAAGCAATGGGACTGCATCACATTCCATTGCACAGCAAGGTCAGGTGCTGTATTTGCCTTGCTTGGGTGCATTGGCAGCCATTTCAAAATCAAATCGTAACATATCCTTTAAAGGTTGTATTACATGGATCAATGGAATCTGTGCTAATTTATTGATTTTTGTATTATTTGTCAATTCACAAAGATTATTGCAGGGTTATTGGTGCTTGGTGAGAAATATAGGCCTTCAATGGTTACATTTGTCATGCAAAAAACAATGATGCAATACTGATATTTATATTTGTGAATTGAACATTTTAATGAAAAAAAATATTTAAAAATTAAAGTGCTACAATAACAAACTAAATTACCATTAATTTAGCAGCTTAGTGAACGGACCTCTATTCATA
>NW_017308707.1:0-13119 GCF_000935625.1 Nanorana parkeri
GCACCGGCCACATCGGATCACGGGACCGGCAGCGGCGCCGCAAAGAGACAGAGGTACGAAGGGAGACGATTGTTACAGCAATTGCATCTGTGGTTTGTTTATTTCATATACTGTATGCAATCCTATGTGTTTTTATATAAAAAAAAACAGTCAAACTTTCGATTCAGATGTGTGATGGGAAAGACAGTTTTTGGAAACTTGCCCAGGGCAACCAATCAGCTTCTCTTCAGTTTGTTCAGTTAATCTTATCATATTTCATTGAGAATTTTGAAGACTTACATGCAAGGTATTTGCCATAAAAAGTCTATTGGGATGCTGGTACTGCACTTGGCCACATAAATCAATGTTAAAAGCCCCTTTAAAAAAATTATTTTTATTAAAGGAGCAGTCATTTAAACATCACATAAAGTGAAAGCATAAAAATTAAAATATCGTGCCTTGGTTGTCCCCTTTAACTGCCTGTAAAGTGGCGCATCTGTACGATGTATAGAACCACCTGCAGCAACATATTTGAGCAGGGGCGGACTGACAACACATGTGGACCCGGGCAATACATGGTTATGGGGCCCCCTTGTGCTCCGCCCATATACAAGCCCCTCCCACAAGTCCCACCTGTATAAACATTCTTGTGTCACAGATCAGGCAGGCACAGCCCTCTAATCAGGCATGTTAGAGGGCCGTCCGCTGGGGCCTCCCGAGGCTCTAATTGGGAGTGAGCAGCCGCCCGATTACAGATTGTGTAGAGATGTCACCAGCACACCAAAATCCTTCTTAGGATAAGCAAATGTTCATTTATTGAAGTTCCTTGTCATATAAACAACAGTTGTTTATATGACAAGGAACGTCAATAAATGAACATTTGCTTATCCTAAGAAGGATTTTGGTGTGCTGGTGACATCTCTACACAATGGCTGATATTTGCGGCGCCATCCGCAGTCACTTCGAGCACCCTGCCTGATAGAGTAACTATCAGGCAGGTATGGCAGAACAGTGTCCAGAACAACCTTATGAAGGTGTGTTTATCACTCAGGGCCCGTTCACACTATCCAGTGCGTTCATCGCACAGTCTCATGGGATGAACGTAATGGATCAGCTGCACCAGTTTTTACAAACCCCCCCAGTACATTGTGATACCAACATGTTCCAGTGTGGGTGGGAGGTATGTTCGCAGTGCCATTGACATGAATAGAACCACCCTAGAACGCAGGGAGCGTTTGTTTATATGATCCAGTGTGTTCAAGCCATGGCACTATGTGGGGAACGCACTGGATAGCGTGAATGGGCCCTCAACTGAGTGTAGGGGCTTGTTCACACCAAATGGAGTGTGTTCCAGCACAGTTTGTTGCTGGAGCACAGTGGATTGCATAATTACAGCCTCCCTGCGTTCTGGGGTGTGTGGTGGTGCATTCAAGTCAATGGCACCGCAGCCTCACCTCCCGACCTGCACTGGAACGCATGCCACAGCGATGCCCACGGAGTAATGTGATCGCAAAAAATAGTGCAAGCAATCGCACCGTTGTGCCACGCGTTCCGGTGTGGGAAATGATCGAGAAGTAAGTGGATCAGTGCATGTTTCTGCTCACTTCCCGATCGATAGAGCCGACCTGTGACAGCTTCTTTGTCACAAATCGGCTCTAACTATGAGGATGAGTGGAAATCACTCACCTTATAATTCTCCTTTAAGGACCCAGTCACACTATAAAGAGTGCGTTCCAGAGCGTTCGGCCTCTGGTATGCAACCCAGCCGGCTCACTTTGTTTTGGGGCGGGAGGGGGGTGTGGCGGTGCATTGTAGTCAATGGCACCAGAGCCACGCCCCCTGCCGCTGTGCGATCACAAGCACCCGAATGCGTGGCACACCAATGGTCAGTCCGCCCCTGTATTTGAGCTGGTCCTCCTCTCTGTTCTTCAAATCCGACCACCTCTTGCGGATTTGATCTTTGCTTACAGAATTTTTGGGCGATGCTGCGTATCAAATTGTTTATAACTTCTTCCTTCCGCGCATTTTTGCTGCCATACTTCTCCTTTGTGCAGTCATAAACTTTTGTGGTGACGATTCGAACCATCTCCACCGTTTCCTCCATGGACATGGCAATAGATCTTTTTTTAGATACCTGATACATCCAAAACCTCATTACACAATAACCAAAGAAAAATTAGAAGTACATGCCATATTATTTGTCATCTCTGCGTTATTTAGATTAATTTTAGTTTGCTATATCACAGAAAAAGAACTAAGAAAGAATCGTAGAGCCGGCAGCGGTGAGAATACCATTCCAACTCCGCAACAGGAACAAGAGCCCCAGGACAAGACCCAGACCCAGCTAAGTCCTGGAATTGCAGATCAGACAGCAATTGTTCTAGAGGTGGAATATGTGGAGGAGGCCACAACCTCTGGTATGCACTGTTTGATAGTTAAAACATTTTTGGTATTACAAAAATACAACAAACTTATTTTAATAATTTTATTTTTTGGTACATATAGCTCAAGAGTCGGACCGGGCAACAGTTGGGCGCTGCATTGGCGAATTATGGGCTCAACAAAAAAAAATTTTTCATGATCCAGAAACAGCTAGAGGAGATGAAAGAGAGTAATCGAAATATGCTAGATGTTCTTGGTCGATTGTAAATACTGACAAAAAATTTTATATGTGGTTTTTTCCCATTATAAAAATACTTTAAGATACAGTTCATCAAATGTCTCTGTGTCTTTCTTTAAAAGTAACTACATGTACTCCACAGGTCAGTAGTCAGGTGCACTGCCTGTCCTCCTGCACTTCCAATCTCCTCCTCCAGCACACCAAAACAAGAGTAAAATAAGGCTGGCAACACAGTTTGGCTGAATGTCTTGCGTGATGGAACACGGTACTGGGGTGCAACAGCCTGCATCAATTGCTTAAAGGGCTCACCTTCCGCCATGTTAAAAGGTGCTTTTCCAACATCAATGAGCTGGCCGATCCCAGGTCTGTACTACAGCTGTGCTCATTAGGAGTGGCTCCCATCAACCCTGTGCTGACTGACTTCCTCGTTCTGTATACCTGCTGTGCTCATTATGAGGGGCTCCCATCATCCATGTGCTGACTGAGTTCCTGTGTCTGTACACCCGCTGTGCTCATTATGAGGGGTTCCCACCATCCCTGTGAGGTGCTGACTTCCTGGGTCAGTACACCTGCTGTGCTCATTATGAGGCGCTCCCATCCCATTGTAATTTTCCTAAAAAACACCTCCCCCAGCAACAGAAGAAAACCTCAGATTTCTCAAACAGTCACTTTTCCGTTGTAACGAAATTCGGATTTGGATCCGAAAATCGTTAAAGGAATTTCGTACATCATGCCTAATAATGGGCAAATTTACGTTGAAAAGGGAACTAACTAATATAAATTAGTTAGTTCCCTTTTCAACGTAAATTCGGATGATAAATTTGGCCCAGAAATCAACGGAATTCCGTATTTTTGGATAAATAAGAAAAAATTGTCATGTTGTTCATACTCAGTAACAGCGGTATAATTAGATTCCGTTTCAACAAAATTCAGATTTGGATACAGATTTGCAGCCATGATATTTACTTAGGGGTATATCCATGAAGCTTCCGAAGGATCTAGCCGTAGCTTCGGCCGATCCTTCGGCTAGCTTCGGCCCCAGGACCCCTTCGGTTCAGTAGAACCGAAGGTGTGCTGTACGTGCTATTCACTACAGCCCGTACAGCTACCGAACATGGCCGAGCGGCTCAGTCGAGCCAAGCGCCTATGCCTCGGCTTGGCTTAAAGCCGAAGCTGGCTGAGCGGCTGGCCGACATCCTGCTTCTGACAGCTGGGCAAGTAGAGAAACACTGCTGTTTCTTTTTTTTTCTTATTCTGACACGGAGCTCAGAATAGAGAAAAAAATAAAAAAAAGTTTTGCCCTATTTCAATTTGCAATAGCCAATAGTAAACTAGCATTGTACCCGCCCTCTGCTGCCGTTCTCCATCAGGTCCATCAGTAGAGGGCGGGTACAATGCTAGTTTACTATTGGCTATTGCAAATAGAAATAGCCAATAGGAATGTAGCAATGCATTCCTATGGGCAAATTTTTTTGAAATTTTTTCTATTCTGACATTACTCCGTGTCAGAAGATAAAAAAATAAAAAGCAGTGTTTCTCTCCTGAGTGGCCGGGAGCGAAATTCTCCAAGAGCGCCCGGGAGAGTTTGATTTTTTCCCTTTATTTTTGGACGGCAGCAGAGCAGCCTGGACAATAGGAAACTATTGTCCAGGCTCAGCATGTTCGGCCGACCAGAAGTGCAGAAGTAGTTCGACTCAGTCGATCCAACATCTGGATCGGCTGAGCCGAACCTCCGACAGGCTACTCAGTGCTGTTCGGCCTATTCTTATAGATGCTGAACAGCAGTGAAAGAATAGCCGAATGCTGCTGAGGTGCATTTGGCTGGGCTGTTATGCTCGGTCCCTCAGAGGGAACGAGCAGGACAGAAAAATATTTTAAAAAGTGAAAACAATAAAAATGGAAAACGATTGTGCCGAGCTAGCAGTGACAGCTAGCTCCGCCCAATAGTTTCCTATTGTCCAGGCTGCTCTGCTGCCGTCCAAAAATAAAGAAAAAAATAATAACTCTCCTGGGCGCTCTGGGAGAATCCAGCTCCCGGCCGCTCAGGAGAGAAAAACTGCTTTTTCGTTTTTCTCTTTATTCTGACACGGAGCCCGTGTCAGAATAGAAAAAAAAATGTTTGCCCATTGGAATGCATTGCTACATTCCTATTGGCTATTTCAATTTGCAATAGCCAATAGTAAACTAGCATTGTACCCGCCATGTGCTGATGGACCTGATGGAGAACGGCAGCAGAGGGCGGGTACAATGCTAGTTTACTATTGGCTATTGTAAATTGAAATAGCCAATAGGAATCTAGCAATGCATTCCAATGGGCAAAACTTTTTTTTATTTTTTTCTATTCTGACACGGGCACGGTGTCCGAATGAAAAAATAAGAAACAGCAGTGTTTCTCTCCTTGGCGGCCGGGAGCGCCAGGGAGAGTTTACTGTTTGGAGATCAGTGTCCCTGGTTAGCAGGTAACCAGGGATGCTGATCTCTCTGCAAGTGGCTGTAGCCAGACGTAAAATCACGGCTGGCTCAGCCCAGCTGTCAGAAGCAGGATGTCGGCCAGCCGCTCGGCCAGCTTCGGCTTTAAGCGTGGGTCAGCCAAGCCGAGGCATATGCGTTTGGCTCGACTAAGCCGCTCGGTCACGTTCGGTAGCTGTACGGGCTGTAGTGAATAGCCCGTACAGCACCCCTTCGGTTCTACTGAACCGAAGGGTTCCTGGAGCCAGAGCAAGCCGAAGGATCGTCCCGAAGCTACGGCTAGATCCTTCAGCAGCTAAAATAGACCCCTAAGTAAATATCATGGCTGGGTGGGTGCACTTAAAATGCATGGATAGTGGCAAATCAGTCTAATGTATATAACCGGCTGCAACAACATGCTTTTGCGTTACAAGGGGGTGCAGTATGTGTGCATATATATTCTAATTATTATTTCTTTGATATTATGATGACGGCGGATGTAATAAAAAAACCTAAAAACAGAAAGAGCACCTCCCTGAAATGCGACGGGAACCTCCCTGAAAAAAGGTTTTGCAGGTTGTGATGTCTGCCTCTGGTTAGTCTGGCGCTCGGTCATGGACCGACAGCCCGATAGTATGAGGAGAGAGGAGAGGACCCGGTGGCAAGGTGACTTCCCCCCCCCCTGACGGTGTTTATCCTGAAGATTACCGCAGGCAGGTATCGTTAAGATTGTCGATCGTACACGATGACGTCTTGACTTAGTACAATCAAGTATGACCCAACATTGAAAAATGACCATAGGCCCAGAAATTGTACTAAAATAACTTTTATTGTTTCTGTTGAAGCTAAATCAAGAAGAATAAGTGATATTATCAAATGGTCGAAGAGTTTGGCCAATGTAGTACAAGTGAGCAATGTGTACTGTAGTGCAAAAGACTTGATGTGCAAATATTCTCAAATTCAGCTCACTATCCAGTTCATCGATTGTGTCCTTCATTTTGCACTTCTCCTGTCTTCTAAAAAATAAGATAATTCTGATAATAATCACAAATATCATACAAAACGTCATTACACATTGACCCCCAAAAATTTGAAGTACATGCCATATTAATTGTCATCTCTGCGTTATTTAGATTGATTTTAGTTTGCTATATCACACAGAAAGAGTAGCAGAGCCGGTGCAAGAAGGGCCACTACTAGTCCACAACAGGAACCACAGCCCCAGCACCAGCCCTGGAATTGAAGGTGCAACACCCAATGTTGAAGGGGTGGAATATGTGGAGGGGGCCACAACCTCTGGTATGCACTGTTTGATTTTTAAAGAAATATTTGTATTTTAAAATAATTATTTTTGGGGTACATATAGCTCGATAGTCACACGACATGGACATTGCCAGCTCCATTCGAAGGCGTTAAATTGCCTTCCTCCACGGCCAGAACAGCCTTATACAAAGGCTCTAAAAGGAGTTTGTGGAAATGCAGGAGGAGGTCACCATGTTATAAACTATTTTTTATCAGTTCTTCAAATAACTCTGTGTCTAGCTTTTACCGATGTGCATAAGGTGCATTGCTTTATTTATACACCCATATGTACATAGATGTTTTGTAACATAAACCTACCAACAATATGGACATACATCTGGACATAAACTACCTGGAGTAACAGTGATAACATCTTCCAGGGTGGCCTGGCTGTTATCGGTTGGATGCGGGATGGTAAAAGCATCCTTTTGTACCTTAGACTGACTGGTGCTGCTGGCATTGATGATGGCTGTGTTGGTGCTACTACTGGTTCCCCTTTTGGTGCTTGGAGGAGGAGCCACAATACTTTCCTCCCCTAACAGAACACAGGAACAAAAGTTTGGTGGACAAGGAAGACACCACAAACTTGACTGGAGCACGTTCCAAGGTGGGAAACATTTCTAACAATAAACAAGATATGTAGAAATATTTTTAGATTTCACCATGGTCTGAGGCAGGGATTCAGCACATGGCAAAAATTTAATTGGTCCTCTACAAGCGTCAAGAGAACACAGGAACAAAGTTTGGGGGACAAGCAAGACACCACAAACGTGGCTGGAGCACGTTCCAGGCTGGTAAACATTTCTAACAATAACCAACATATGTAGAAATATTTTTAAATTTCACCATGGGCTGAGGCAGGGATGCAGCACATGGCAAAAATTTAATTGGTCCTCTATAAGCATCAAGAGAACACAGGAACAAAGTTTGGGGGACAAGCAAGACACCACAAACTTGGCTGGAGCACGTGTCAGAACTATTGGGCCGAAAGGAATCGATTTCATAGGCCTAAACATGTCATTTTACAGATGTGTCTATGGGCATACTAGTAGCCATTTTGTCTATGTGCTAGAAGGTGAAAATAAGTTAATTCTTCTCTTGTACAGAGACCTTCACAGAGAGATTAGGAATGTTAATATAAACATTCTTCAGATCGTAAATGGTGGGGGTCTCAGACGCATATCAGTTTAGGATAGTACCAGCCTGTGTGGGGCTTGATTGATGACTTTCCAGCCTCCCTACGAGAGATTGGAGTTTCTAAAGAGTTTTCTTTGTTCAATGAATAAGAAAAAAAGGGGCTTATTTAAAAGTGCCTTATGAAACATTAGTATTCATTGTGGTGATAATATTAGTAACAATGTTATTATATTATTATATGTAGCATCTATCTGCCTACTTAATTGACTGATTTTAAGTAGAATTTTATACATGTACTTTTATATATCCAAACTATATTCATCATATATATTGTTTGAGTATACCCATTGAAATATATTGTTGTTTATTACTAATAATGGGGTTTTTATATTTAAGTGCATAGAATTAGGTGTATATGCCAAGGTGTATTCTTTTCTTATATGTATGAAAAACGTTTGGGTCTAATTTTAAACTAAGTACCTCATTTTTAAGGAATTTAAAGAGGATTGCTAATGGCTTCTTTTAGATCTGTTCTAAGGGAATAAATTGTAGCGCAGACTTAAAGTCTGGCATGGTGTGATTAAGGATTGTCAAAAGTTTATATTCATGGTTTTGTCCAAGGTCTGATGTTAAAGGTTATATCACTGTCTCATCTTTAAAAATTAATTAAATTAAATTAAATGCTCCCAATTTTTACATAGAACAATAGTGCCCCCTGATGGTGATTGTAAGGGAAAAGTCCATGACCATATAGGGTATTTGACGTCATGTTTCACGTCAGTAATCATGTGATAGATCAAACCAAGCCCACACCTCAGGGGGGGGGGATAAAGAGAGGGGACCAGGAGCCCAATGGGAGATTCGAATTCCATCAAGAGAGAGAGTCGAACAAGACAAGGCAGTAAGCATATACATTCCAAGGGTATAGGTCAGAAGCTGAGGACGGATGTCCCAGGAAACTGTACTAAAGAGAACCTGACTATCCCTGGTTGCTGAGCGTTGACTGCTGACTTCTTCCAAAACAACTAAATTTATATTGCTGGTAAAGTATACTTTCTATCTGTATATTAGGCAATTCATTAGCCACATATACATATATATTCAGGTAAACCATTAAGTTCTTGTAGGATCTAGATTGATCTGAGATCATTTTTAACTGCAGTAAAAATGATGTCTTTCAATATGGGGAGATAATTATATACTTTTGTTTTATACATTTGTATAATCTCCAGGAAACTGATTTTAGTTTCTAGTCAATGGTCTAGTCTGATATATATATTGAATTAAACTGGTGGTAATTTTTCTCTACTTTGTCTGGGCTTATTGCCAGCCCTGTGCATGATGGGATAAATATCGCCTATGCGCTGTGAAAGTTAGAGTTTGTGAAAATCTGTGCTGGGAGAAGTCACATGTCAATTCTGAGTCTTTCGTTTTCTTATTCTGTGTGATACTGAAAAGAGACCCATTACATTTAAAAAGTTGTTTATCTTGGTCACATTTATATTTTGAACAATATGCTGTGGTTATTTTATTTGATGCATTACCTGTGTTATCAAATTGATTGATATTATTTGATCCATATTCTTTATTTGTCACCAATTATATTTTATTATTAATTTTGCACTGATTTTTGATAAATAAATATCTATATTTTGTATACTTTGGTATTCCTCTTGTCTTCGAAGTCAGCGCAAATGAAAGAACTTGCGTAAATTTTGATTTATGGAAATACATTGGGAATCTCCTTAACTATAGAGTTTTAATTGTTTCCATAAATAGAACTGTATTTCAGAGCAGTATAAACATTCTGACACACGTTCCAGGCTAGAAAACATTTCTAACAATAACCAACATATGTAGAAATATTTTTACATTTCACCATCGGCTGAGGCAGGGATGCAGCAGTGCAGCACATGGCAAAAATTTAATTGGTCCTCTACAAGCGTCAAGAGAACACAGGAACAAAGTTTGGGGGACAAGCAAGACACCACAAACTTGTCTGGCGCACGTTCCAGGCTGGTAAACATTTTCTAACAATTAACAACATATGTAGAAATATTTTTACATTTCACCATGGGCTGAGGCAGCACATGGCAAAAATTAAATTGGTCCTCTATAAGCGTCAAGAGAACACAGGAACAAAGTTTGGGGGACAAGCAAGACACCACAAACTTGTCTGGCGCACGTTCCAGGCTGGTAAACATTTTCTAACAATTAACAACATATGTAGAAATATTTTTACATTTCACCATGGGCTGAGGCAGCACATGGCAAAAATTAAATTGGTCCTCTATAAGCGTCAAGAGAACACAGGAACAAAGTTTGGGGGACAAGCAAGACACCACAAACTTGTCTGGCGCACGTTCCAGGCTGGTAAACATTTTCTAACAATTAACAACATATGTAGAAATATTTTTACATTTCACCATGGGCTGAGGCAGCACATGGCAAAAATTAAATTGGTCCTCTATAAGCGTCAAGAGAACACAGGAACAAAGTTTGGGGGACAAGCAAGACACCACAAACTTGTCTGGCGCACGTTCCAGGCTGGTAAACATTTTCTAACAATTAACAACATATGTAGAAATATTTTTACATTTCACCATGGGCTGAGGCAGGGATGCAGCACATGGCAAAAATGTAATTGGTCCTCTATAAGCGTCAAGAGAACACAGGAACAAAGTTTGGGGGACAAGCAAGACACCACAAACTTGTCTGGCGCACGTTCCAGGCTGGTAAACATTTTCTAACAATTAACAACATATGTAGAAATATTTTTACATTTCACCATGGGCTGAGGCAGGGATGCAGCACATGGCAAAAATGTAATTGGTCCTCTATAAGCGTCAAGAGAACACAGGAACAAAGTTTGGGGGACAAGCAAGACACCACAAACTTGTCTGGCGCACGTTCCAGGCTGGTAAACATTTTCTAACAATTAACAACATATGTAGAAATATTTTTACATTTCACCATGGGCTGAGGCAGGGATGCAGCACATGGCAAAATTTAAATTGGTCCTCTAGAAGCGTACAGAGAGAGAGACAGTTTAAGGAATGTCCAGAGTGAGGGAGGGGTACCCCAGCTTTGGCAAATTTATTTTTAAAAATGCCAACTGCTCCATTAGCTGGGGGGACATCCGGGATCTTTGGGTTGACAGGATGTTTCCTGTGACAGAAAACACACGCTCACTCTGGACAGTTGTTGGAGGGCAGGACAGCAGTTCCTTGGCAATATCTGCGAGGGAAGGACACTCCTCGCTCTTCTCCTGCCAAAAAGCCATCGGATCTGTGGTGGGGTGCACTGGTGGGGCTGACAAATAGGACGTGACAACCTCCCTCGCCGATGTGGGTTTCCTGGGGCGCACTGTGCTGGAGGTTCCCATTAGGGTGTCAAGTGCCTCAGCCCAGACAGAAGATGTTCCGCTGGCAGGAGCTCTGCTCACTTCACTGGATGATGCATGGGAGGAGAGGGGGTGTTCAATATCTTCATCCTCCTCATCCTCCTCTCCCAGCTCTAGCGGCCTTACTGTCTGCCTTTCCCTCTGATGCACCCTGTCGATCAGTCTGTCCCGCCATGTGGTCAGAGCTTTGCACTGCACAGCCATTGTGCCCTTGATGCGAGGGTCACACATGGCAGCCAGCATCAGTTCTGGCAAGAGGCTGTCAAATCCTGTGTACGCCTGCCCAATTCCTTCAGCAATGTGTTGAGCAGAGCCAGCACATCAGGTTGAGGGCCACCACCAGGCAATGGTTCCTCAGCCGACTTGAACCGCTCCAATTTGCTCTGAAGGAGGCTGAAGAGGGGGAGCACCTGACCAATGCTGGCATCCTCGCGGCTCAGGTGTTCGGTAATAGACAGGAAAGGTTTGAGGACTGCCACAATCTGCCCAATTATGACCCAGTCCTCCCTGCCTAAAGGTCTCTCTATGCCAATGTTATGATCGCAGGCCATGGCATGGAGAGCCTTCTGCTGCTCAAGGATGCGCTCCAGCATTGCTAGGGTGGAATTCCTAGAGTCGACACATCCTGTTTTAGCCAGTGTTCAGGAATGCCTGCTTTCCTCTGTTCCAGCCTGAGGAGGTGACTGTCTCTCACACTCCGATGGAAGTGGCCAGCCATTTTCCGACATGACTCCACCACTTTGGACAGCCCTCCGTAGACGCCAGAACTAGCCTCCACCAACCGAAAGCTGTCAGTTACCACCAGGTGGAGAATGTGGGCTTAGCAGCGCAAACCCACAAAGCTGCCATCCCTTACAGCCTTGACCATGTTGCTGCCTCCATCAGTGACAACATAGCCAATCCTGTAGTTGCTGCTGTCTGCCTGTCCAAACCACTGCACCAGCATTTTTTGCAGGGCTTGAAGGATGTTCCAGGCTGTGTGCTTTTCGTCAAGCACCTCAGCGTGCAGGAGGACAGACCGGTGCCCCTGTTTGTCAACTGCTGACAAGGATCCGGATGTTTGAGCTACATCCTGGGACACCTTGGCCTGCCACCAATGTGCCGTCAGGGACAGGAAGCCGTGCTGGGCACTACCAGCACTCCACAGGTCAGTGGTCAGATGCACTGCCTGTCCACCTGCCCTTCCAATCTCCTCCTTGAGCAGCCCAACACAAGACCTGTATAAGGCTGGCACCACAGTTTAGCTAAAGGTCTTACGTGATGGCACACGGTACTGTGGTGCAACAGCCTTCATCAATTGCTTGAAGGGCTCACCTTCCACCATGTTGAAAGGTGCTCCTCCAACTGCAATGAGCTGGCCGATTAGGCGGGTTATTTTAAGTCTCTGCGCCCGTGACATACCCTTACTCTGAAAGCCACCAAAGTCTTCCAGGGTGGCCTGGCTGGTATGGGTTGGATGCGGGTGGATGGTAACAGCATCCTTTTGTGCCTTATATTGGCTGGTGGTGCTGGCACTCATGGTGGCTGTGGCGGTGCCACTAATGGTTCCCCTTTTGGCGCTTGGAGGAGGAGCCACAACACTTTCCTCCCCTAACAGCACTGCGTGGTGGTGCACACGCATGTGCTGGTTCATGCCACTGTTGTTGAGATGCCCTATGTTTCGGCCACGGCTGACTTCCCTGCCACAGTGGTTGCATTTGCCTTCTGACCAACACCCATTTTTTGAAAATGCTGTCAAATGCTGGAACGGCAGCCACTGCTGCCTGATGGAATCACTTACACTGCAGTGGTCACACTCTCTTCCTGATGTTCGGCAGGAGCAGGAGGAAGAGGCCTGAACATCACAGGGATTTTGGGTGCTGTGGTCGATTGAGGCCTAATGATTGTATTGGCCCGTTCTGGTGTTGGAGACTTGGAAAGCACTTGGACAGGGGACTTTACAGGAGAGAAAAGAATTAGGGACTGCGGGGAGACACTGCCTGGGCTGTCGGTCGTGCCAAAATGGGTAGAGGGCAGGAAATCTGAATCGTCTACAATGATGTCAGTTTCCACCTCTTCCACATGGCCAATGGAACAGTGATCTTTAGAAGCAGTAAACTCAGGCTCCTTGCTGATCACTGCCAAGCTCCCTGTACTAGTGCTGATGGTGATGGCACTGGAATTGGTGACATCATCATCAGCCTCATGACATGGTCGGGGCAATGGTGGGATGGTCACGAAGTCGGCAGGG
>NW_017308707.1:17727-21941 GCF_000935625.1 Nanorana parkeri
GATAGGAGGGGGAGAAGAGCCTGCATATTGCCTCTGTCCCCTGTCTCCGACAGGCTGAGTGTCTGTGAGGACGGGTCTTGTGATGTTGCTGCAAGGGCATACAGCTCCGGTGAGTGGATCGGGGAGCTTGCCCTGTCTCGGGGATCATTCTCAGCAGGGAGGAGGGACGCATTGGTCTGGCTGCGGGTAGTCTTCTTACCCGGTGTGGGCGCTGCAGCCGAGGCACGTGTGAGCGCCATGTTGGATTCCTCGTGCAGGGGAGAAGAGCCGGTGCCCGGACGGAGGAACAGGCTGTACGGCGGTATGTGGCAGTCCTTTTGGGTGTCTCCTGGCTTCGGCTCCTTCGGCATCAGTTGCGGTGCGTGTGGGGGTCAGCTAGCACATCAACCACCCGAGAACGGTGCAGAGCTCCTGTATACAGCGTGCTTACTCCGCCATCGCTAAGCCACGGCCCCACCATCAGCACTTCTAACTCCCATTCTCCTTAACTTTACGGGAGGTGAACCTGCTGTTCATGTCCTGAGCTCATTGCTCTCCCTCTCCCAGCACCACTCTTCCTGCTTTTTTGGACTTGTTTGCTGCTCATTTTTTTATTAAACAATTCGAACAATCTAGACCAAAAAAAATTATTAGAGGTGAACCTGCTGTTCATGTCCTGAGCTCATTGCTCTCCCTCTCCCAGCACCACTCTTCCTGCTTTTTTGGACTTGTTTGCTGCTCATTTTTTTATTAAACAATTCGAACAATCTAGACCAAAAAAAATTATTTAGATTGCAGCTAACTAATCAGCAAAAGTCCAAAAAAATTATTAGAATAGCAGGAACTAACTAATTCTGAAATAAATGTTACAAGAAAGAACTAAAATAATAGAAAAATTAAATTAATCTATTATCTCTCACTATCACCCAAAAAACTAATAAAACCAGAAAATAAACACCTACAGATGATGTACTAAGTCACTACAACAGATATAAACTAAAATGAACTTGAAGAAAAGAAGGATTGCAAAGATATTAGATCAGATGCACAGACAAAAAATCGTGTGATCTGCTCCACTAGCTAATCCCACAAAGGGAACTCACATGCTCGGGCCTGTAGTACAGCAGAAGAAAAGCTCTGATTGGTCAAACAACAGTCACATGTTTCCATCACATGATCGTGAAAACCTCTGATTGGTCAACCAACAGTCACATGTTTCCGTACGAACGAAAATCGGCATCGTATACGAAATTCGTTAAGGGAATTTCAGACTTAATGTTTGTAATGCAACCCTCCCTCAACAGCAGAAAAAAACTTCTGATTGGTCAACCAACAGTCACATGTTTCCGTACGAACGAAAATCGGCATCGTATACGAAATTCGTTAAGGGAATTTCAGACTTAATGTTTGTAATGCAACCCTCCCTCAACAGCAGAAAAAAACTTCTGATTGGTCAACCACCAGTCACATGTTTTCGTTGTAACGAAATTCGGATACGAAATTCGTTAACCGAATTTCGTATTTTAAAACAAATCTTGTCATGCTGTTCAACCACAGTCACAGACAGATGTACTACTAATATTAGATTAGTTTCCGTTTCAACGAAATTCGGATCCAAAATTCGTCAACGGAATTTCGTATTTCGGATTGCAAAAAAAACTACCATCGATCTATTCAAATATCAGAGGTAGTAGGTACTAATACTAATATAAAAAAAATATATTAAAAAAAAATACCATCGATCGACTCCAATATCAGAGACAGAGGTAGTAGGTGTACTAATACTAATATTAGATTTATTTCAGTTTCAACGAAATTCGGATTCGGATCCGAAATTCGTCAACGGGAATTTCGTATTTCGGGGGAAAAAAACTCCAATATTAGCAAAGGGATTTTTTTGGCTTTTTAACTTTGTTCGTAATTATACGAAAAAATAACCGACACTAACAAAACTTCGTATTTCGTACGAATCCGAATTGAGTTCCGGACACGAATTCCGAAAAACGAAATAACGGATTTTACAAAACAAAATTGTTGACGGCGCACAAGTCTATATACTGTATATGGCTAACAGCATTAGCAATGTCTCCTCAGATAGTCTCAAACCTGTAAGAACAAGTAGAATGATCTTACTAGATACTGGTCACTCTGAGCAGTATTGAATGGGGTCCATGCTGACGATGATGGGGGATGGGCAACCACATGGCCGGTCAGGGCAATGAACATGACTCATCCGGAAGGAATTGTGTTACAGGGATAAGGTGTGTGCATTTCACTGTTCGGCCATGTTGGTGTATTCCCCTTTTTCCTTTTGATATGTACCTGTACTTTCTGGGCTGACTGGCTGATGTGGTAAAGACGATCCCACTGGGCGTCGTCCTTTTGCCTTAATAAATAAAGGAGTTGGGGGTCTGTTCTGCCCTTTTTTACACTGATTCCAACTTGAACCAGCACCGTGTCTGACTCTCTCTGGTGCTAAAGAAGTACTTCACCCCTTATACAGAAAGAACTGAATGCAGCGTTTTAACAGCAACGGGATTGTTTGTGCTGGGCGCATTTTAATACCGAACATGTACCTTTTAGTGCACCGGAGATTCCTGCGCAAAGTTCAACCAAAATATCAGCTTTTACCTGGTTTGGTTTGGGCAATCGTACGTCTAAGCTCCTCTTCCGAGATCGGGAGTTCCAGAGCCTGCACTGTTTCCCTTGCTAGTTTGGGCATATCAGATTTGGTTAGAAAGGCTTGGCGCCTCACGTAACTGGTGTTTCTGTTGGGTGTTTCCCGTGTTTTGATTATATAGTCTGTAGTAATATTCTCTAAATTGTTCCGCAATGTCAGGAGGAGAGCTGGTCAATGATCCATCACTCCTTCTAATTTGTGGGATATTGAAGGTGCGTAGATGCGATTTGACCACCCTAGCTAGTAGCTTTCCACATTGGTTCCCCCCTTCATAGTATAAACCGTGCGTAGGGTGTCTGCTCTGCGTATCTTATACCCCAAAATCTCTTTGAGGTCTTTCCGTGCGTTAGTCAAGTCTACTAGTGTTTTGTGTGCCAGGGATTGTTTGTGGGACTGTTCCAATCCAGCTATGCGAGTCAGAAAGTCTGTTACCGTTTTCTGCCGCTGTTTTCTATTTTGCGCTGTGTATTCCATAAATTTCCCTCTCATGAAGCATTTATGGGCTTCCCATACATAGACGGGTGCCGTATCAGTCGTTGCATTTAGAGCAAAGTACTCTTTCCGTTCTTGCTTTAGTGTCGATAAAACGGACATGTCTGTGAGCAGAGATGGATTGAGTCTCCACAAAGTTTGTCTCCGCATGGCAGGTCCCAGGGACAATGCCATCATGACTGGGGCATGGTCTGAGGCGGTCATTAGTTAAATTTTCGAGGTCTTAAGTCGTGGTAAGTCTGATTGGGATATAAAGATGTAGTCAATACGTGTGTATTTTGCATGTATGGGTGAAAAGTAGGTGTAATCCCGTCCGTCTGGATGCAGGGTCCGCCATGCATCACAGAGGTTCAGGGATGCCAGCTTCTTTTTCATGAATTTAAGAGTCCTATATGGCAAAGATGTCTTACCATCTGAGGTGTCTAGGATGGGATTGAGGGGGGCATTGAAGTCGCCCCCTAGAATCAACATACCTTCTGTGAAGTCAGATAGGAGGGTCAGAAAGTTGGCAAGAAACGTTGCATGAAGTGTGTTTGGAAGATATGCCATCGCCAACGTTACCGGGATGGTATTGAGTTTTCCTTTCAGGATAAGGTACCCTCGCCCTCCGACATGGGATCCGACAGATCGAAAGACAGTGATCTATGAAACAAAATCGAAACACCTTTAGATTTACTAGTTGATGTTGCATGGTATACCTTAGGGTAATCGTGGTTCGAGAATTTGGGTATGTTCCCTGTGCAAAAGTGGGTCTCCTGGATGAAGGCCACTGACGCCTTAGCTTTCTTAACATCCCCAAGTATGAGTGACCTTTTCTCGGGTATATTGAGACCCCTGGCATTCAGCGTCATTACTCTCAGGTCTGTGAGGGTTTCATGTCGGTCCTATTGAGGGTACCGAGATAGAGGATAAAGTAGCGGTGTTATTCAGCAAGAGTCCGTTAAATGAATGGATATTAGCGTGTGGTGGTGACAGGGGGGAAAGTGATGGAGTTCACGTCCGCCGTTAATGTAACTGGTATATTTGCAGCAATTTGACAGTATCTGTGCGGCCTGTCTACAGT
>NW_017308707.1:21968-35053 GCF_000935625.1 Nanorana parkeri
AAAACTAACTAACAAACAACAAGTAGATGCCCTTTTCCAACTACCCGGGCTTTATTCAGCACTCCGAGGGGAAGGTCCAAAGAGTAAGGGGTTTACGTAGGGGGCAACCTAGAACGTGAGTGGTAACGAGTGCCACTCCCTATTGCCTCACTCTCGGGGAGTGCGTTTGGCTCAGTGAAGTCAGTGGGACAAGACGGGTGTAATTAACTCCAAACAAGTGTCTCACAGGTTCCCGAGGGTCATGCCGATACCTGTCTAAATCCTGCTATAACCCGCGTGGTCAGGAGGTGTGGAAGGCTTTGCTTGTCTAGATCTGCTTGCCCATCTAGGGGATCACTCAATGTGTCTAACAATGGGGAGGTATCCTAAATGTAGACCAGGCCTCCAAATATCGAACATTACAAACTCTTGGGGTTTATGCATCCACCCTTGCGGTCTGTGACATCTAGCTTACTCAATCGAGAGCTACAGGCATTAATTATGTAATACGAACAACAGTGGAGATATTTGTGTAATACTTTACAGGGCCGTTTCGCTCCGGTCAGCAGACTCCCAAACGTCACCTCCCGTCCTCTCCGCTCCCCGGTATGGCGTCCCGGTGGCAGGTTCAGGTGCCCGCCAGCCAGGTAGGAACCTATAACAGCAAAACATGTTCGTATCAAAACGGTAGTAATAGAACAAACTGATCAACTTCAACGTCAGCCCTCTCAAACATCAGCCAGCACGTCCCATTAAAGATTCCACGGGGAAGGCTTATAGTCTCACGATCTTCCTGTAGAGGGGTCTTAAGGTCCAACCAGTGTAAGTGTTTGTAGCAGTGATGGGGTATGTCCGCTCGTGGTAAGGATAGTTCTGAAGAAGCTTCCGTGGTCCATGTGTTTCTGTGCCGGAAAACAAGGTAATCTCTGTGTGGGATCAGCGGCGAGAATTATCGCCGTCTCAGTCCACAGTTGGGCTTAACTGGTGGTCATTGCGGTAGAAGAGTTCCTTGGGTGCCCGCTGGTGTGGGTCGCTTGTGGCATCTCCGGGGCTTTTACATGGGTCTGAGTCTGGGGGAGATCTTCCCCTTCTTCGGCTAGGCCTCTCAGCTGTATCAGGCATTCCTAGCACGACCTCAATGTAGTGCAGACAGGCAGAATGGGAACTTCCACCTATAAGAGATGCCGTGGTTGCGTAGATGGTCTAATAGCGGTCTTAAAGCTCTTCGTTGCTGCAAGGTGATATTGGACAGGTCTTGAAAGAGTTTAACTTCAGAGCCGTCGTACTTGATAACGACCTTGGCCCGGGCTCGTTGCAGAATTTCTTCCTTTATCGGGAAATTCTGTAGACAGCAGATGATGTCTCTCGGGATGTCATCTTGCAGGTTTCGGGGCCGTGAAATCAATGGGGGACTCAGGTGGTCGGTCCAGTAGGTCATTGAAGATGTCTGTCAGGGCCGTCAGGACCGTCTCGGGGACCCCCCGGATGCGTATATTCGCTCGTCGGCCTCTATTATCCTGGTCCTCCATGTGGCGGCGCATATCGATTATCGAACAGGTTGTAGAGTCTTGGTGAACCCGTAGGGAGCGTATGGCTGCATCTCTCCTAGCTCCGGCCTGTTCCGCCGCCTGCATCCTGTGGCCTATATCCTGGATGTCTTGCTTGAGCTTGGAGACAGCCGAGCTCAGGGCATTCTTGATGTCGCCGGATAGAAAGGTAAGATCTGACCTGGTAGGCAGTTGCTGTATGTAGGAGGACATCGAGCCCGGGTCTATGAGGGCCGGGAGCGCAACGGAGTCTCCACATGTTGCAGGCCGGCTGGCCGTGGTCGGTGCCATATTGGAAGAGCGGACGGCCGAGTTCTCTGAGCGTTGTGTGCGGAACATCTCGGGGGAACTGTCAGCTTAATTGAGTCCCTTCTGATCCCGGAGATCTGGACTATAGATCTGTCTGCCTATCTTCCACATTGCTGTCCTATGCAGGGATCTGTAGCTTCGCTCGGGAAATCTGGAGACGGAGCTCTGGAGTTAAGCGTCCATTTTTTTCAGGGCTAGCCACGCCCCCCCAGATTATACAATTTAAAGTAGTAATCTCGGTAGAATGTTGAGAGGTAACAATATGTGGAACATAAGAGAGCAGCTTTTGATCCCTTAGTGCTTTTGCCAGCACTTTCCCGCACTTATCTCCAGATTCGTAATACGTAAACGTGTAAGCTCCACTTTCACCCTATAAGAGGTCAAATAATTTATCTGCCAGCGTATGGAAGTTATGTCGGACAGTAAGGTAGGAGAGCGGTTTATTTATGTTGATGCTCCAAACCATGTAGAGTATGCAGGAGCGGGGCATTAGACATTAAATGGGAATAGACATTAAACATGAAACAGCTTAAAGAGAGTAAGATTTCACACCCCGATTTGTAATTTCTTGAAAACTGTATTAAGTGAATTCCACTTTTAGGTGTGCAAATACCGAAAAGGGAGGGGGCTTTAAATAAAAATTAGAAATTCATTTATTAGTGTCACATATTTTAAAGCATGATTAAAAGACAATTAAAACATGATTGATCTATTTCACGTGATAATAATGTCGCATCAATTTGACAGCACAATTGTTTTAGTAAAACATGATAGATGGCTCATTCTGATAACCCCGACATGTTTCGCCCTTCAGGGCTTCTTCAGGGGAGAATGTATATCCTAAATAAGAGGGAACCCATGTAGAGCAAATTAGAAATTGCACTTTTGTGTAAAACAAGCATACATATAAGTTGTTATATCTATAAGCATTCGCAGGCTTACGCGAAGGAATCCATCAAGATCGTCAGTCGATAACCAACAATACGCGAGAATGAGGGGAAACCCAGTATATTTCCCTCAATTCAGGCGAGAATGATCACGCATGGATTCTCTCTTATTTAGGATATACATTCTCCTGAAGAAGCCCTGAAGGGCGAAACATGTCGGGGTTATCAGAATGAGCCATCTATCATGTTTTACTAAAACAATTGTACTATCAAATTGATGCGACATTATTATCACGTGAAATAGATCAATCATGTTTTTTAGTTCAATCTGAGTTTATTAAAGATTTTAAATGCGGTACAAAAAGGTGAACGGACATTTTCACCTTGACATACTAAAACAAAACATAATATACAAGATTACATAAAAAAGTAAAAGCCTGTAGGCCAATAGGCCCGAAGACTACATCAGCAGAACATTTATCAGGATATAAATGGTGTCATAATGTCAACATCAATGGTCACGCACATAACACAATGCATAGCGAAGGTCTGCTATGCCGGTACCGACCCAGGTCCACCTGCAGCGTTCCCTGTCAATGCAAGCTGTCATGGGCTAAGAATGCTAGCAAACTTATAGATGATTTTTTACGACCTCATGTCTTAACGTTACCCTCTTATGTTAAAGAGGATTAACTTACTACAATTAATAGATTAGGTAAATGTCCTGAAGAATAATTTATTGGTAGCAGTGGACGTCAAAGCACTTTATAGTTCTATACCGCATATACAAGGACTAAAAGTTATTGAACGATTCCTTTTGGAGAGACCAAACCCTCAATGGGAATACGTAAGATTTGTAATGGAACTCCTAAAACATGTACTCACTACCAACCTGTACCTGGGGGGATGGGAGCGCTTTGTGATGTCTGATGATAGGCTTGCAGAGAGTCTTTGTCATGTCTTGATGTGGCTAAGATATATCAATGATATCCTGATCTTATGGACTGGATCTCGTCAGGAACTATCGGACTTTATGGTATTGCTTTCCGATAACTCATAGAACTTAAAATTCACTATGCAGTGTGATACCAACAGAATTTCCTTTCTCAACACAGAAATTTATATCTCAGATAATTTGAATATTGCAACCACTCTATATAGGAAACCTACGGCAGGCAATACCATATTATACTCCAATAGTGCACATCCTGCACCTCTTATCAGAAGTATTCCATATGGACAATATCTCAGATTAAAAAGGAACTGCACGCAGCAATCTGACTTCTTACATGAGGCAAATCTGCTTAAGCAATGTCTAATATCAAGAGGATACAGCAAATCCTGTTTAAAAAAAGCCTTTCAGAGGGCAAATAATCAAAATAGAACTGATCTTCTTTATAAAAAGAAATCTGCCTCATTAAATTTCTCTACTACTAAATTAATTCTAACCTACAATCATCGGCCTTCCCAAATACGTAAACTATTGTCAGAACATTGGCCGATTCTAACCTCGGATCGAATAGTTAGGAAATTCATCAAATATCAACCAGAACTAGTGTTTCATAGATCTAGATCTATAAGAGACAAAGTAACCCAAAGCCACTTTGAGGAAAAGAATGCAACCTCGCTACAACTAAGTAAGGGCCTTTTTAAGTGCGGAAAATGTTCCCAATGTCCTTGGATAGACACAGGAAGACACATTGTATTACCAAATGGACAATTATGGATGCTAAAAGATCATTACACTTGTGAAACAACAGGTGTGGTATATCTTATGCTCTGCACATGTGAAGCCTTCTATGTAGGCAAAACCATTAGACCTTTTGGAAAAAGGCTTAATGATCATATCTACCTCATTAACAATGGCAAACTTACCACCTCTGTTTCTCGTCACATTGGTTTAAACCATGGATTTAACACCAATATGATCTAATTTTTCATTTTTGAACATATACGGACAATATTCGCGATGGGAACCACGATAAATTGTTACTTCAATGTGAAACTAAATGGATCTACTACCTAAATGCCACTAAATATCCAGGCCTTAATGAAATTATTAGTTATAAGCCCTTCCTATGATTATGGTACTGTATGTACAGCAATCTTATATTTACATTGACATAGATTTTTTGTAGACAAGATTTTTTGTAGACTTCTCGTGAGGATGGTTGATGAGTGGGTCAAGACGTTGTTGGTGTCAGACCGTTCGGGTGGCGGTCGTGTTGGTCCGTTTGACAAAGCAAATAGCATACAGAGGTTGAGAATTCACAAATCAAGCAATGTGATGTCAACGTCTTGACCCACTCATCAACCATCCCCTGGTTTCCGTTCTAACGGTCCCACACTCTGGTGCACCATCTCCTCTCACCCATCCAGACCCCCACCCACTAGACAGGTACAACTCAGTTGGAGCGCTTCCCCTCCCATCTTTACTACCGGAGGAGGACAGCCATCAGCTATGCCTGATAGTGGGCAAAACAGCAAACAGTAAATTGGCCAGTCCCAAAGTTGTCCCGCAGCAGGGAGGGAAGGCGTCTGTGGTCCGCAAATTAACGGAACAAGCGATGCCATCGACCTCACGCCGGAGAATATGTGTTATTCAGTGAAACAAAAACAAATAAATGTGAAACTGTGTCCACTTTTGAAAAAATTAAAGAAATTCAATGAAATAAAATACAGAGTGAAAAAGTCCAACGTGTGTGGTGTATTCCTTTTTTTCAAACACCGTGAATGGTAATAAGGTGTTCCAAACAAGAGCAGGTTGTAAATTCAGGAAACATTTCCGTGATGTTTGTTTGGGGATGCCGTGTGAATCCCCTCAGGGTATATACTCACCACAATGTAGTGGCTGTGGTAAGCAGCCTGTAGAGCTTTTAGAGAAATGAATTCTACTGAAGTTGTGGCGTCTCCGCTGCAACTCTCGACGGTCTGTGACCGGTGAATGGTTTATCTTCGGGATCATTCAAGAAAAAGAACTCTCATAGTGTAGAAGTTTCAAAAGGATTTTATTCGAATCAAAATAGGACTAAACAACGAAATCCACAGGCAAAAACCGAAACAAATTCCAAAGAAAGATGTTCCGATCGGCAAAACTACAAAATCCTGTATCTGGTGTAGTGTGAAGTTAGGCCCGCCCCTACGCGTTTCGTCTTATCGACGTCCTCAGGGGTTTAGCCGGGTACCCATCTCAATTATCCCTGAATAATGGCCTGAGGAGTACTCCAGAGAAACCCAATGCAAATAAGTAAACGGCAAAAGTAACAAGGTAAGAGGCTGTACGTCAGTCTCCTCCAATAATAAAGTTTAACAGTCTCGAGGAGCATGACCTGAGAGTACAAGCCAGTGGGCATAAATCACATTAACATCGTCCTTTAAAGAGGATGAGCCCCAAAGGACCCGCCAAATTGGTCTAATGTTCCCTAGCCATATAGGGGAGAACAACAGAGTTAACTGCAAATAGGGGCAGAGCTTGGTGCATTGCTTCCCATCCTCTCACCCCCAGTAACCTAAAGTAAGAAGTTTAATATGAAAAACAAAAACCCTGCGTTAAAAAAAACCCAAGGAAAACCGGACTTGCTAGAAGCTGCTACAACTCAGGCAGTGGGTCTTACGAATAGAACAATCAACAGTATAGCGCTTACAGCCTCACGGTGTTACACCCAACAGTGTGCATTAAAAACCTAAACGGTATTAAGTGAAAAAATAAAAAATGCACATGTTGGTCTGACCAGGTCTCCTTTCCCCTGGGCAGCCATGAAGACATCTGGGGTGGCTCTGTTGGGAATAGTCCCACTGAGACCGTGGACCCCAGCTGACGTCGCGGGACCCGGCCGGGACTCGATTCCTTTATACCCTCTTTACTTTCTTTCCTCTTTCACCTTCCCCTTGACCTTGAGACACTGCCCGATGTTGAGAATAGTACTTAGTCACAGAGCTTTACTGTACAGAACGGTACCACTGAGTCTAAAGTTTTGATGAACCAACTACTGTACTGAGCTGATTTATGTTACTTCCTATGTGATCTTTTTAGTCAGGATGTGCTTGTGATGATACGGTGTAGACCGTTTTCAAACGTACCATGCAGATTTTATGTAACTGATTTTGTTTTCACCTACAATGTTTTGTTATATCTGAAGTTTTTCCAGCTAATAAAGAATTTGAAAAAAAAAAGAATTGGAGAAGCTAATTAATAGTGGTTACAAAAAAAGACCTCCTAACGAAAAAAGAGAAGGACTCTTTTTAGAACACCTATTCTTTATTTTTTGCCTAAAATACACAAAAATGCAGAAACACCCCCAGGCAGACCTATTGTGAGCGGCATAGATTCCCTTATTTCAAAATTGGGAGAATTCATAGATTATTTTTTACAACCATTAGTAGCCCAGACCGAAGCTTTCCTTAGGGATAGCAAGGATATCCTAATATTCTAGAGGGATTAGAATGTAAAGATAATATGATAATGGCTACTATTGATGTCAACTCTCTATATACAGTGATCCCACATCAGAAAAGACTCAAAGCCATTAAATGGGCACTTGATAAATATAGCAACTTCAAACCTGAGCAAAAATACTTTATTTTAGACTGCACCAATTTTGCCATGAACAAAAACTTAATCTGGCATAATGGGGATTATTACCTACAAGTAAAAGGAGTAGCCATGGGGGCAAAATTTGCTCCCAGTCTAGCAAACTTGCATATGAGCAAATGGGAGGAGGAGTGTATTTTTAATGAAAGGTTAGATAATGTCGTCATGTGGAAACGCTATATAGACGACATTATAGTGATCTGGGAAGGGGACCTGGATGACTTCAAAATCTTTATAGAGAACCTGAACCACAATAATTATAACCTGACATTTACGAAGAATATTAACACCACCAATATCCAATTTCTGGATTTAGATATCCATAGAAGGGGCAATAAATTTAGTACGAAAACGTTCTTCAAACCCACCGATAAAAATGGGTATATACCAATTACAAGTTGCCACCATCCAAGATGGCTAGGTAGTATTCCAAGGGGATAATTCACTAGGATCAGACATAATTGCACTGAAGATGAGGATTTCAGGCAAACGGATATTCTGATCAATAGGTTCAAAGAGAAAGGCTATAAGGGTATAAATCTGGAGAAAGTAAGAGAAGAAATTCGCAGAAAAGATAGGTGTTCATTATTACAGCCTACCACCACCAAAAAAAGAAGGAATTTTTCCCGTCTCCTTTATTACAAATTACTCCCGGCAACATAAGAAACTACAGTCTATAATATAAAAACGTTGGTATATTTTAAAAAAGGACAAGACTCTAGGATCCCTACTTCCTGATAAACCTAATATTATCTATAGAAGGGCTCCTACTCTCAGAAACCGATTGGTCATTAATACCCTGAATCCACCTAAAAGGAATTTCACCTTTTTTGATGGTAAAGGCTTCTTCCCTTGTAAAAAATGTATTAGCTGCCGGACCACTATGAATAAAAAGAGGTTGAGGTCTTTAAATACAATATTACGAATAAAGAATTTAAAATAAATAGATTCATCTCGTGCTCAAGTAAATGTTTCACTTGTTGGAGTGCCCACGTGGCCTCCAATGTGTGGGTCGCACAAAGAGAGAGTTAAGTAAAAGGCTCAAAGAGCACATAAATAATATAAAGAAAGGTTTTGATAAACACAGTCTGTCGAAACACTTTAAATATTTCCACAATAAAGACCCCAAGGGATTGAAGGTTATAGGCATTGACAGGATTGAGGGCCACTGGAGGATCAAACTTGGTCAGAGAGATCTCCAAAAATGAGTCCAAATGGATCTACCTCTTGGACACATTGTCCCCGAAAGGTTTAAATATTGAGTTTGATCTCAATTGCTTTTTAAGCAATAAGTAAACCTGCGCTCCTATTTGGGATTTAAGGGGCAACAATATTTCTTATGGTCAATTCCGCTTCCTTATTAGAAGGACAGGAAGATCATGAAGGACATTAAACAGTTAATATTGGAAATAGGTTAAACATATGTCATCTCCATGATATGAGGGGTTAAAATGACTATTTCCGTTTTTTATTAGGTTAAACATATGTCATCTCCATGATATGAAGGGTTAAAATTATTATTTCCGTTTTTATTAGTAGGAAAAATATGAAGGACATTAAATAGGTAATATTCGATATAAGTTAAACATATGTCATCTTTATGATATGAGGGGTTAAAATGAATTGGTGTATTGAGGGACTTAAAGATTCGTAATTAGCAGGTCTTTTTTCCATTTAAGTGCATGTAAAAATATAAAAATATATAAAATATTTATTATGATGTTTGAGAAGTTATCATTTAGGGACACTCAGGGTTCTGAGTTTATAATGATTAGTGAAGATGAAATGTGTACATAGATGAATTTATATTACATAGATGAGTATTATATAGATGTATTAACTTGGAGCGTCTGGATATGTAAATTAGATATCATTCATATTCTTCAGCGTTCTCATATATGCATGATTTTATATGTTTGTTTAGCATTTTAGGCAATTGTAAATGTAATTTTAATTCTTTACATGCGATACTTTTAGAGATTTTATACCGTTTTTATATGGCCTACATTTATTTAAAGAATATTTAGGATACGGTTTATATACAGACATTTTTATAACACTGTATACTTAGGGCTAAATTTGTATTATCAAGATGTGTTCCTGTTATTACTGAGGTCTGGGCATATGAGGGAGACATAGCGGTCTTTCACACATATGACACAAATGATTGATTATTTATATATATAAAGAAACTGGAGGGTTACCTATGCAGACTTGCCAACCCTTGAAAACGTCTATGTGACGAAACGCGTTGGGGGCGGTCCTGCAGTTATGTCACACCTTCAGATTGAGTCTGTTTTTAGACTGACCGGCCGGTTTTGTGGAATTTTCGTTTTATATTTTGTTCAAGCGCTTTTTTATTCAAATAAACTATCCTAATTTACTACACCAGGGAAGTACTGCCTTTTCTTTCCTGACTTCGAACGGAAGTTTGACATAGGGACAACAGTGAACCCAGTGAAGGTCAGGATTGTGAAGAGGATGGCAAACGGCTACCGGCATCTTGGTGCTGTACACGGCCTGAAAACATCTGCGGTTCGGTGAGTACATACCCTAAAGGGGATTTCTGCGCTTCCTTCTTTTACATCACGAATTATCACTGAATGGGACACACTTTCTCTTCTTCTGATTCTGACTGTTTGGATAATCTATAGTAATCGGAAGAAGAATGGGAGATCGCACCATTTGAACACATTGGTTGTTATAGACAATTTTTTCTTCTTTCCTTTTCTTTTTCACAGATTTTTCTAGACATTTTTGGAAACATCAATTTATGACATTTTTATTGCTATTGATATTTGCTGTACTTACACATCAGATGATATATTGAATATCACTCACTTCAATTATTTTATATCATATATGTCCACTGTTTTTTTTTTTTTTACTAGGAGATATTCATAGGCAGACTTCTTTGTGACATTTTGTTTCACAGTTCCGTTTGAAGACACATGGTATATTGTTCACTTCGATCATATTATACTAAGTGGTTCACTGTTTATGTTTTTATTGCAACATTTGTTTCATTTATTGGAGGATACATTATATATTATTCACTTTGATCATAACATACTAAGTGGTTCACTGTTTATGTTTTTTACTAGGAGATATTTTATTATTGCATTTGATTTTAGATATATGTGGTACAGATTTGTTGAAAATAATCCCACTCTTGCAAAAGTGTTTCATACATGTTTGTGTTGTGATAAAATTATACAGGCATATATTTAATTACAACAGAAGGTATCGCAACGCATGGCAATGCGTCACAAAGCTTTGCCATGCGCTGCCACAGTTAAATAAATGTTTTTTTACAAAAGAAAAAATCATGCACTGCGATGCGTTCTAACAACGCACTGCAGCACATGTACCTGGCGTACACCACAATATGGTGCACGTGTATGTTATGTGCATATTTGGGAGTATTGGTCACTTTATCATTGGGTCATAAGGCTAGAGTGTTGCAAAAAGGAGGAAGTTTCTGCAAAACCTGTGAACTTATGTAGAAACAAAAAAAACAACAGACTTTTGTTCAAAAGATGATAAGCAAAATCAAATCTTGAACATGAATACAAAATGGATTCTTAGCTTAACTAACTTTTCCACCTCACTTGCAATGCTTGGCAATGGTACAGCTGGAACTGTTAAGCTGCCACTGATATGGCTGGCACTGCTTTGGATGACACTGATAATAGCTGGCACTACATGGTGGCATAGGTCAGTCTGTCACAGGTTGCAAGTACCTATCTTCTTGCTGGCAAAATGCAGGCTGTGTGCAAACAGGAAGTGGCATCTGCACCTGCCCTGCCCACTCACGCAGATTCCCCAGTAGTTTCCGGGATTGCAAAACCTCCTATGTCTCTCCTAAAACACCTATGCAATGCTTCTTAAATGCCCATAAAATGCTACAGGAGCATTAAAGGAGAACTATTGGGTGAGTGAGTTACACTCATCCCCATAGTTAGAGCCGATATGTGACATTGAAAAACATAGCGCCGCTTGCTTACTTTCCGATCATCTCCTTGCAGAGAGCGGTGACTGTCAGTCACAGCTTCCCACAGGCATTCCCCCCCCCCCTTCCCTCTCTTATCCTCCAGCACTGACTGAAGGGACAGACAGGGGAGGGGGTAGGCATAGCTCGCTCTGCCTTTAGATAGGCAGAGCCCACTGTTAATCAGCCAGTGGTGTGGGTTTCAACAGTATTGTCGGGATCCGTCCTGGCTGCAGAGCTCTCAGCATATAGCGTGCAATAGCCTATTATATACTGAATTTTGGGTCACGGGAGGATGTTAGTGTATGTCCTCCCGTGACCCTAAAGAAAACTATGGGGAAAGAAAAAAAGGCTACCCCATAGTTCCCTTACAGAGCGTTTAAGGGGTGTTTCAATATACTTCAATGGAGACATTTTTCTAGCGGCAATGCCTCCAGAACACGACATCTACTCTATTTTTTACCACTATCAAATAGCACTTCCCAGAGACTCCGCCCAGGTGATCTGGGACCTCACCACAATCTAGTCAATTGCATACATATTCACAACAAAAGTTGTGGTGGGGTTTTTTATATGACGACTCAGAAGATTAGAAAATCGTATAAATTTACGGAATTCATAAAAGGTATTTCATAATAAAAGTAAAAATCAATGCCAGTAAACATACATGATTATCAAGTCCCTAGATTTCTTGTCATATATATATATATCATGCATAATTCATATCCATTTCATAATGTAAATAATGTATCGATCATTGTGTCATTGTGTTACATATGCAGAGTTGTATCGCTCCATTGGTCCCCTACGCGTTTCAGCATCTGAGCTTCCTCAGGGGGTTCTATTTCCCGACAAGAATCCAGGGATCAGAGGTCATGAAGGGACCCAGCTCCAGGAAGACAGGACAGATTCCAGTCACCCCCAGAGAAATTGAGCAGCGGAGCCACAGATGCACAAAAAGGTCCGGCGGGATCTTAGTATCTTTGAAGTCTATAAAGTCTCCTCCTCAGAGTCCACCCGTTCGTTGTTTGTTTCCTGCTTAATTCAATCTATACTTCCACCTCCTCTGTGTGCCTCTCTCGCTCTCTATACCTCCACCTCCTGTGTGTGCCTCTCTCGCTCTCGAGAGAGGTGGAGGTATAGATTGAATACTTTTGCACACTCCAGCAATCTCTTTCCTGGTTCCAGCTCCTGAACGTCACTAAAGCCCCAGTCCTTCCCTCCTCCTGGTAGCGTCCTCTCACTTCCATCTCACTTCTCCTCAATTCATCCCCTAACCAATGGTGCACCCCTGCTGTCTCCCCTCACAACTCACAACTCAGCTGCACGTCCCACACTTCAGCTGTGCACACATGTCCCATGCTTCCTCCACACATGCCTCCAGCTGCTACTGGTCCAGTTACAGTCCAGTTGCGGTCCTCTCGATGCTCCACATCTCCATGCAATACTGTTTTACAATTCCCTTCGCTTACAGTAAGCATCAGCTCCCAAATCCACTACTATTTATATCATATCAGTTTAAAAGGCTTTTTTTTAAGGTAGTTTTAGCAGGCACAAATGTGTTTTCATTAAGCAGTACTAAAGGACCTCCAAGGTGGTATTTTCAGAACTACTTCCTGTATCAGGAGCCACACCAGAGCAACAGTGTAAAAAGTGCAAAGCTGGTGTAAAAAGTAGGGGTTTGGGTTTTTGGAGAACAGGGCTGACTTCTCAGTCGGCTACCGGCTCTACAGCAGGGATGGACTGCACCTAAATGGGGAGGGTGCAGCTCTGCTGGGGGG
>NW_017308707.1:35116-56129 GCF_000935625.1 Nanorana parkeri
GGGATCGGAAAGGAATGAGCCAGGTAATAACCTAAAAACATTGAGGAGTAAGGTGACACAACAGAAATGAGGGATTCTAAAATACGAAAAACAAATACACAAACTGTGGAAGCCTGCAGTAGTAGACAGAATTTAGGTAACAGAAATATAGTTAAGACAAGTGAAAACTTGAAATGCATGTTCACCAATACTAGAAGCCTAGTGAACAAATTGGAGGAGCTGGAACTCTTACTACTCAGAGAGGAATACGATCTGGTGGGAATAACAGAAACATGGCTGGATGGATCATACGACTGGGCAGCAAATATAAATGGCTATTCTCTACTTAGAAGGGATAGGGGAGGAAGAAGAGGGGGAGGAGTATGCCTGTATGGTCAAGAATGGCCTGACAGTGACTATAAGAGATGATACAGCACAGGAAAATTAGGATAATGCTGAGTTACTATGCATAGAAATGGAAATGAAGGCTAAGAAAGGGAACTACTACTACTACTACTATTGGGAATATGCTACCAAACACGGAGAAGGGGGAGGAAACTCATATATTGTCACAGATAGAAATAGTTAATTAATAGCAAACTCTAGAAAGGCCCATCACTTCATGAACACACTGCAAGATAATTTAATGGGACAATTGGTGGAAACCCAGATGAGGGAAAATGCGTTGTTAGATTTATTAATTACAAAAAAACACTGAGCTGATTACAGATGTGGAAGTCGGGGACAAGCTAGGAAAAAAGTGATCACAGAATGATAACGTTCATAAACTCAGGTAAAAAAAGGCATGTAGGTAAATACAAGAAGACTCCATTGTAGAAAAGCTAACTTTAATAAACTAAGAGGCCTACTATGTGACATAAATTGGGATCAAATCTTCTTGAATAGGAACACAGAGGAGAAATGGGGAAGTTTTAAGGAAATCTTGAATAACAAAATTGGCCAGTGCATTCCGTTTACCACTAAATTCAGAAAAGCAAAAATGTAACCATGGTGGTTAAAAAGCAAGGTAAAACAACACATAAGAGAGAAGGATAAGGCCTTCAAAAAATATAAATCAGAGGGGACAGCATCGGCATTTAAAAACTACAAGGAATGTAACAACATTTTTTTTAAAAATCAGGGCAGCAAAAGTAGAATATGAAGAGCACATAGTATTAGTAAGCAAAAAGAATCCCAAGGAATTATTTAAATATATAAATAGTAAGAAGGTACGAATGGAACATATAAGCACCATAAATGATGACGAGGGGAGGTCAGCTACCAGCGACAGTGAGAAAGCGAACATGTTAAAGTAAATGCAGTCAGACGAGACGGACGTGGGCATCAGCTGGGAAGGTAACAGCACCAGTTTTAACACACCTCTGTGGCTAACAGAGAGCAGAGTAATACAGAGATAAGAAAGATTAAATATAAACAAATCGCCAGGATCAGACGGGTTACATCCGAGAGTACTAAAGGAACTTAGTCAAGTCATAGCCAGACCCTTGTACAAAACTTTTATGGAAAGTATAATGACCGGTATGGAGAGCAAATGTACCAATTTTCAAAAAGTGGAAAGGAAGTGCACCAGATAACTACCAGCCTGTCAGCTTACCATCAATAGTGTGTAAAATATTGGAAGGCATGATAAGGGACTACATGCAGTGATTTACAAATAAAACTGGTATCGTAAGTGGAAACCAACATGGTTTTGTGAAGGACCATTCCTGTCAGACCAATCTATGAACATTTTATGAGGAAGTAAGCACTAAATTAGACAAAGGAATACCAGTAAACGTTGTGTATCTGGACTTTGCTAAAGCATTCGACACAGTACTGCACAAACGTTTAATCCATAAACTATAGGGCCATTTTTATAGGTCTAGATGAAATTGTATGTACATAGGTGGAAAATTGGCTGCAAGAATGGACCCTGAGGGTAGTGATCAATGGGTCATTCGCTAATTGGGCAAGGGTTAGGAGTGGGGTGCCCCAGAGTTCAGTCCTGGAACCGATCCTGTTCATCCTATTGATCCATGACATAGTTATTGGATTAAATAGCTCAATTTTTGTTTCTTGCGGATGATACTAAACTATGCAGAGCAGTAAATTTCTGAACAGGAGATATTCGCACTACAACAGGACCTAAGCAAAATTAAGGCATGGGCTACAAGATGGCAAATGTGATTCAATGTTGAAAAATGTAAGGTTATGCACATGGGAGTAAAGAACATGTGCCCCGCACTGCCGACGGGCTTCACAGTGAGGGGGCGGGTCCTGTGACTCCCCTCCCCTCCCGGCCGCGTCCATAGTAACAGGCAGCGGGAGGGGAGGTGAGTCACAGTGGACGTGTGTGTCACAAGCCCCGCCCCCTGCAGTGAGTGCACACAACTCCATGGCTGGGTAAGTCCGAGCGCGGGAGGGGGGAGAGGAGGCAGCAGCAGCTCGGTATCTGGATGGGGGAGTTTGTAGAGGGGTGAACGTGCAGGGCCGTACCGAGTAGCTGCCGGGAAGGACAGGTGCTGCATGTGATTACCTCATTTGCAGGTCCGTAGGGGTGCGGGTGATCGTATCCATACGCCGCTGGAATGGAACATGTATGCGTCCCGGCCAGAAAACCCGCACCCCTACGGACCAGCAATAAATCTAAGGTTAAAAAAAAAAAACCCTAAACATTTGATAATAGCTTCCCCACCCCCTTGTACCTGCACATGTGAACATAAACGTGTGCATCAGATGCACCTGTCTGTAAAAATGACGATTGTGGCAGACATGTTAAGTATTTCCATGCACGCTGAAGTGAAAGTAATAATTGTAGGCCAATTGTCACGTACCTGGTGAGTGTTTGAGGAGGCTTCCCTTGCACCTCGCGTCTTGTGGCCTTTGAGGATGGTGACAGAGGCCAGCAGACACTGAGTGGCACGAGTGCTCAGGGAAATCCAGAAATCGAGGTCACAGCAAGCCGAGGTCAAAGCCAGGAGGGCAGATGAAGTACCAAAGGGAGAAGGCAGAAGAATAATCCAATAAACGGTCCGAGGTCAAAAAGGCAGGAAGGTCGTTGAGGCAGAAAACAGGTTAAAGTCCAGGTAACGGTGATATTCAGGGCAAGGCAGGAATCAGGAGACAAACACAAACAGGAGCTGATAAGACAATCCAGCAACTACTGAGCATGTGAGCCGGGTTTAAATAAGGAAGTGAGCTAATCAACCCCCGTCACTTCCTGTGCGCCATTTGGCGCGCTTCTCCGCGCCATAGACGCGCCACTTCCGGTGCGGCATACGGCGCGTCTTTCTGTGAGGAAGATGTGCTATGCGCATGCGTGGAGCAAGTCCTTGGCGCATGCGTGGAGCGGGGCCGTGGCGCATGCGTGGAGCGGGTCCTTGGCACATGCGTGGAGCGAGTCTTTTGCTGACAGCAATTATTGATTTTTATGATATAACAAGATAAGCAGCGCTAGGAGTTCAATTAGCTGTATATCACACAGGTGGCAGTGATTTAAACCAAAATAGTGTTTCCTTAACACATTACTTATATTAAATACTGCAAAGTCTATGTGATGAATTTTTAGTGTATCGTGTCAACACATCAATATGAATAAGTAAATATTGTGATGTAAAATACAAGCTGCTGTATTAAAGACCGCTGGGTCTGAAGATGTTTAAACCAAATTAGTAGGTGAATCAAAAAACCATATAATCGTGTTTGTGAACAACAAATCATAAAAAAAAAACCACATCAATGCAAGTGCCATTAGTCAATAAAAAACACGGCACTGTAATAGTTAATAAACATATGTGTACATAAAAAAATGAAAAAAGGCCTCAGTCATGAAGGGGTTAAACAATTATTGATTTTTAACTAAAATTGATGACCTGAAAAAGGCTTTTAAAGCATTTCTTTTGGACAATTTTGGGTTCTGAAGTTCATGGAGAAGAAAGAAGATGCCTCAGAAATGTATAAAGAAAACTGGCTGCTCTGCACCTGGGAGGAGGGAAATGACAAAGGTTTTCAATTCAACTGCCTTTCTGCAAGGAAAGGCAGACATGCCTTGCCTCTTGCTAGCTCCACTCACAGCACCTCTGCCTCTGATTTTAGGCCTGCCTGTCATTTTTTTTAGAGGTGCATCTCCAAATGTTTTTTTTGAGATAGGAAAGGACAGAACAATAGACACCATATAGAGGGGAACAAGGAAGATGAGGAGACACGGCCCTTGACCATCCTGAGGATAGCAGGACTACAATTGACTATAGGCCTACATTGGGATAAGGTGCATGACCATCCTTTAGATTGTAAGCCCTCATGGCCAGGGCCCTCCTTACCATCATGTCTTGAATTGTATTGTGGTTGTAATGTCTTCCTTACATTGTAAAGCGCTGCGCAAACTGTTAGCGCTATATAAATTCTGTATAATAATAATAATATATAATCACTGTTGCATAGAGTGTTTTGGGTCTTTCCAGGTTTTCCCACCAAAAAACCCACTCTGGCTTGGGGTCTCCTTTTGTATGTAGAAAGGATGATGAATGATTCACATGCCAAATTATTACTGTCCCTGAGGAAGCATCAATGTGTGGGCCACAAGAATATAACAAAGAGGAAGACTGAAAGACATGTTTGGACGTTAGCCATCAATGCAATATTAACACACAGATTTGGTATGGTGGATTGGATCTGTTGTAGTTATTGATTTTATGTATTTGTTTAATTAACCCTTATTAATATTTTAATACATATGGATTTAATAAATATTTTTTTAAATAAGTAAATGAGGGATCTTTGTCCAAGCACCTAAAAAGCCCAAAATTTCTACTTTGAATATGGCATTTGCATAAGGGGTGTGGTGAAATTCACTTCTAGAAATCCAACGTATCTATTAGAAATGTGGTTTCGATATTGACAGGACAGCTGCAGAAAAAAATGAACTCAACATATCAGAACAGAAAAAAAGGCTGCAAAGGTTGTAGGCAGTGGTAGCTAGCAAATAATGACAATTGATACCAAACGTAGTCCTAAACAGGACTGTTGAGTTTATAGAAAGATCTGTGAACAAAGGGCATGAACACAAGACAATGTAGTCCACCATTGCAATTCACAGAACTATTGCACAGTTTAGAATTTAGCAGCAATTGACATACCTAAACTTTCCCTACAGAGATTGCCATTTTTGTCTCCATAATCTCCAACACACTTACAATTGTGAGCCCACTTTTTATAGTGAGGGAGCTGGTGACTAATGGAGTAAGGGTGATACTTATCCATCCTTACCCAGACAACTTACTATACAATCTGCACGGAGTTTGCAGTGTGGAAGATAACCAGAGTGCCCAAAGGAAACTAGTGCAGGCACAGGAAGAACATGCAAAGACATGCTGGTAGGTTAACTGGCTTCTGTTTAAAACTGACACTAATATGATATTCTACTGGTGAGGCAGCACACAAGATGGCTGCCTCACCATCCACTCCAACAGCATATAAAATGCTATAAGTCCCCATTATAAAAATTGCTATAGAACTGTCAATTAATTTGTGATATAGAGGGAATCAATATCACCAGATATTTTATTATTTACTGATCAGATGTTCACAGAGGAGCAGATGTCTCCATTAGAATTGCAATAAGCAGCTCGGCCTAATTCACACCCAGCCACTAAATGGCCCCTGTGAGGTGAGTGGTCAAGATAAGACTGAACATTTGTGGATTCTTTGACCACAGACCACATCAGGGGAGAAGATCTCTATACACTAGCTCCTCAATGTCCGGGAAATGGTTGCCACTTTCATAAATCAGAGGAATTATGTTTCATCTCAAATAAATTCCAACTTATCCGTCATAGGGAAATGAAATTGATACCTTCTGATAGTAAGGTATCATAAGCTATGTGCCCATATAAAATTGTAGGTGTGGTTTGACACAATCATCTAGAAACCAACAAAATGGGTATTTGGGGCCTGCTTGCAGCACCCATGCAATGAGTGGACTTGTTGCGATCGGGCTGACACTTTGGTATCGCAAAACCTACCCCGATCCAGGCATTAGAACCGAAAGGCCCAAATAACCTATGACCACTTCAGAAGGCATAACCTCTCCTACTAGCAAGTAGTGTGAAACCTCCTGAGGGGATTGGCCAAAGGGCTAGAGCCTGTCCCACACCCATATTCCAATAAATTGGGTAGCTGGAGTCATATACTTTTGTATTCGTCTGGTTGAGTGTATGTAAGGACAGAGCGTTTACAGATTTCCAGCTTTCTCCTGCCAGCAGGATAAACAATATTGCACAATGGTAAAGTTTTTTCTCTTTTGTCCCATTATATTTCATAGCCAATAGACTAGCCAATAGTCATAGTTTTTTGTATTTCATTGTCTTTCTTTTTTACGTTTGTACATATTTTCTTATGCACTGCCCACCTAGGGATATTAAACCATACAATTAATAAGTGGCCTTCTGTGCAGGGCAGCCATCAGAAATTTTGGGGCCCCTTACACTAAAAAACTGGATTCCCCACCCCCTACCAACACTGCACAGGCCTCTCCACTGGCTGTCCAATCGAGTCCACCCTCTGGCCGTCCCTGCCGGTCTTACAGTGCACCCACTAATGCAACTTAATATATGAAATTTAAATGTGTATCCCAACACACAGGTTGCACTGACCCTGCTGGGGCGACAATGCACAAATGACAGTGACTTTGCTGGGGTGACAACGCACAGGTGACACTGACTCTGCTGGGGTGAAAATGCACAGGTAACACTGACCCCGCTGGGGTGACAACACACAGGTAACACTGACCCTGCTGGGGTGACAATGCACACATGTTACACTGACTCCGCGGGGGTGACAATGCACAGGTAATGCTGACTCTGCTGGGGTGACAACACACAGGTAACAAGGGGAGACACCGGCGGCCTCCCCCCGCAGCGCTCGGCCGGCTGTCACTTTCTCTCCTCCCTGCTGGGACAAAGAGCAGCACCCAGCGGGGAGGAAAGAAATCACGGCTGCGCTGACAAAACGGCAGGAACACTGGTAACACTGACAGGTAACACTGGCAGGTAACACTGACTTTGCTGGGGTGACAACGCACAGGTAACACTGACAGTTCTAGAATGATACAGCATCCACCAAATCAACATTTTAAAAGTCCCTACCTAATGCCTCCTTCTGCCCTCTAAGCTCCCCCCCAAACCACCCCAGTTAAGTCTGTACTTGCTGGCTGCCCTCTGCCAACCCCAACCCCCCACCCCAGTAACGTGCAAAAAAAAAAACCACCTCAGCGTCAGGCACCGGCTACTGTCCTCTGCAAACGCTTCTCTCACCCACCGCAGCGTCGGGTACCAGACTGTTGCTGTCCCCCCTAAACTTCTGCTTATCGTAGCACCTAAGCTGCTCTGATCCACTTTTGCCTTGCTCTTCAGTCCAGCCAGGTAAAAAATAAGCTCTGCCCCAGAAAAAAAAATCCCTTCCTGCAAGTACACAGAAAGGTGACAACTGTACATGGTGGGAGGGGGGGACCGTACCAAGAGCTGTGCTGTACTCAGGGGCGGACTGACAACACATGGGGCCCCCGGGCAATACAAGATTATGGGGCCCCCTTGTGCTCCGCCCATATACAAGTCCCTCCCACACGCCCCACCTGCATAGACATTCTGGTGTCACAGAAATTTTTTCTACACATTATTTTTCAAATAGTGGGCCAATTCACTAAGATGAATTGCCGGGGAACTGGCTGTCCATGCTTCTGGGCTGTGAGAGGTTAGTGGGAGGGGCCGGACAGTGTCAAAGTCAGTGTTCTATAATTTTTCTCGATCCTATAAATTTTCTCCACTGTGTCACTTCCAGTGGGGCCAAGTCATCCGAATCAGCTGTTTTCCTGACATGCGCACCTGGAAGAGACGCGATAGAGAAATTTATCGCTTGAGGAAAACTAACCACTTGCCGTCCGCCCGTTGTAAAAAAACGGACGGACGGCACTGCTGCATTGGCGGGTTGCCGTCTCCAGACGGCAATTTTTTTACTGCCCCCTGGCAGGGGACAATTGTGCTACACATGTTACATATCGCCGCGAACGTCGCAGTGAGAGCAATCATTTTAGGGCCATCAATCACTGATAACACTAAACTGATGAGCGGTATAGGCTTTTAAAGCGTCGCCTATGGGAATTATCGTTTTTTGAGGTTCCACGCGCGCACGCAATTTTAAGGCTTGACATGTTTGCTGTCTTTTTACCCGACGTGACCCCGTCTTTTATATTTTACCCAAAAATTGATCAATAATAAATGTTTTATCATTTAATATAGGGGAAACTGTTTTTAAAAAAAAATTTGGTAATTTTTCCTTAATATAGTAAAAAATAAAAACCCCAGTGGTGAATAAATACCACCAAAAGAAAGCTCTATCTGTCCCCAAAAAAGGGTATAAAATTCATTTCAGTACAGCGTTGCATGACGGAAACCTGATGGACCTGATGCCCGACTGCCCGAATGGTCAGTCCGCCCCTGGCTGTACTTTTAAGTTGGCTATACACCTATAGATTATCTACAGATTTTTTATGGTAAGATGGAAAGTGCAACAGATTCTCCCATCTATGCTAAACTGTGTGGATGGAGGAATCTCCCGCTGGGCCAAGCTTCAGTATCTAGCCCCACTGGCTGTCAAAATACCTGAACAATTTGATTGGATGCTTGCATTGTTCAAGTATTTTGAGAGCCAGCAGGGCCGACTTGCAAAATACTAAAGCTTGGCCCAGTGGGAGATTCCTCCACCCACACAGTTTAGCGTAGCTGGAGGAATCTGTTGCTCTTTTTCCATCTGACCATAGAAAAATTGCAGATAATATATAGGTGTATGGTCTGCTTTAGTCTATAGCAGGGATCTCAAACTCAATTCACTCGGGGGCCTGTGTTTTCTAATGTTGATATGTATTTGGTATGTATTTGTATGCAATGTCAATATATTTTTGTGATGGTTTGTGTATTGTCAGGATTTCTGTGAGTGATGTCGGTATGTGTGTTAATGTTTCTGTGTGTGTTGTATCAGTATGTATACATGTGTATGTGCGTACTGTGTCAGTATATGTGTGGATTTTCCTACAGGTTTTCATTTTGATCATAGAGGACCAACAGATTCACACATTCACTAACACATAAACAGAAATACACACACATAGAAATACACACACACACACACACCCACCCACAACCATAAATACACACACTTGAATACACACAATATGACCCCATTTACACCTGTATCTTTAGGTGCAATTCAGGATTCCTGAGTCAGGAACTTGCATATTTCTGCAGCAGGAATCCCTAATCTGGTGTTTACAAATGGCAGTTGTCACCCAATTAAGTTAATGATCAGGTGACAACCGCTGCATGTAAACGCCTGCACACCACATGTAATGGTATCTAATATGATTACAAGAGGTCAGGAATTACTATCCCTGGATGCATCAATCATGCATTCCCAGAGAGTGATTCATTCCTAATCTTATGTAATCATATCACATACCATTACATGTGGTGTGCCTTCACCTGATCATTAACTTGAACGGGTGACAGCTGCTGCTTGTAAACGCTAGATTAGGGATTTCTACTAGGGATGCACAGATACTTTTCGAGTACCAGTGCAGATACTTGGCATTTTCATGAGAACTACCAGGGTTGCAGAGGTTGCAGCTGGTACCTGGCTCTGGTGCTCCACCACTGTCCTGAAATCATTAGTCTATATTGTTTTAGAAAAAGTGTCACATGACAATAAACAAAAATGTATCAGTACTCGTACTTGTAAGTACTCGGCAAGTATCAGTACTTGTACTCGCAAAACTGGTATCTGTGCATCCCTTTATTTATATTTATAAAAGCAAAATCATACATTAAAACAGAGATGTACAAATCCCAGGAGCTCCGTGTGCTCCTTACAAATGACAGCTGCCTCCTAATTTTTGAATTTTTCTCTAGTCTAGTCTTGGAGCTCAAAAATATCGGTACATGTACTCGTACTTGTACCGAGTACTGTACTTGGTATCTGTGCAACCCTAATTTCTACTGCAGGAAAACTCAAGTTCCTGATGCAGAAATTCCTAAACACACCAAAACATACAGGTGTGAATAGGGCCTAATACATACATACATACATACATACATACACACACATACTCACAAATCCACAATAATACACTCCCCCCATTCCCCAGTCCCCCCACAATAATACACTCTCCGGTACACCTACATAAAATAAAACAAAGATCCCCCACACCTGCATATGTTCCTGCAGGGAGAAGGCACTGAGGTACAATCCCTGGTGATTCAGTGGTTGATTAAGGTCTGGTTTAGATCCTACTAATCCATCCTTTCAGCCGGCGTTCATTGCAGATGCCGCCCAAAAGGATCTGAGTGCCGGCAGTGACAGGAGCAACTCTGCGGTCTGCATCCGACAGACATGGAGACCACGCAGCTCAGGGCCGTCTTTAATACTGATTGGACCCTGGGCAAACAATTTCTTACCCCCCCCGGCCCTAACAGCAGCATACGGAAGAGGTGGGGGCAACACTATGTGATGCCGAACGCATAGTAAACAGAATGGTGCTGCAAGGGTTGCAGCCTTTTCTTCAAGCGAATCCCGAACAGTCTAACACCACACTGCAACTTTTTTTAGAATAAACAAGAGAGAACGAGGAGAGAGGGAGGAGAGACAGCCAGGGGAGAGAGTGGGGAGAGAAAGCAAGGGGAGAGAGAAGAGAATGAGGCGAGACAGCCAGGAGAGAGAGGAGAGACAGCCAGGAGAGAGAGTGAGGAGAGACAGCCAGGGGAGAGAGAGAGAAAAGAGACAGCAAGGATTGAGAGAGAAGAGACATCCGGGGAGGAGAGCGAGGAGAGACAGCCAGGGGAGAGAGCAGGGAGAGACAGCCAGAATAGTGAGAAGAGACAGCCAGGAGAGAGAGCGAGAAGAGACAGCCAGGGGAGAGAGCAAAGAGAGACAGCCAGGAGAAAGATTGAGGAAAGACAGCCAGGAGAGAGAGAGAGAAGAGACAGACGGGAGAGAGAGAAGAAGAGGAGAGGCAGCCAGGAGAGAGAGCTAGTGGAGAGAGCAAAGAGAAACAGTTAGGAGAGAGAGCGAGGAGAGACAGACAGGAGAGAAAGAGGAGAGACCGAGAGGAGAGAGAGGCAGGAGCCACAGCCAGGGAATAGAGTGAGAGACAGCCAGGAGAAAGAGCAATGAGAGACAGCCAGGAGAGAGACAGGATATTCAATATCCTGGTGGGAAGCTGTACGGAGTCTCAGGAGGACTATACGGGATCTCAGGAGGGCTTTGTACGGGGTCTCAGACGGGCTGTGCAGGTATCAGTGCAGTAGCATCCCTAGTGAATTATAAACGTGCAATGCATTTTTTAGACCAACTACACATGCAATCTAATAATAATCTACATGTGAAATAAATATATAAGTATGCAGAATCACCCTATGGTGAATAAATACAATATATAGTGAAAAAATACCTAATATGTATTTATTCAATCTTAGTCATATTTTAAAAGATTGATTCACATACAGTACAAGTAATAAAAACAACCGCCTGATCAGATGTCTCCTTGTACGCTCACTCCATTTATGCCACCCATTTCAAGAAAGACATGACAGCATGGATTGAAAAATTCATTGAATACATGATTGAAAAATTAATTTGTGTTCATTAAAAAGTGGAGGGACATAGGTTTTGCTCACTCCACCTATGAACATCCCGATCGTCGATTGCGACATGCAATGAAAATTATTAGTGCCCCCCCATATCTGACTGTGGTATCTTATGTGCCCCCCCTATATATTGTTTCTAGAGTAGCCACTGATTGAACTAGAGAAGCAATGTCAGGAACCTGCTCTGCATATGCATGTATAACACAGAGTATATGTATCTGTTGCATACATATACTGTGGCATATATGGGCACTTACTTGGTGTGAAGGTCCAGAGAGGGGAGGCAGAAGGGGACACAGTGGGGGTGACATCTCAGGGCACGGTGTGGGCTCCCAGCAGGGCCCAAGACAACACAGGAGAGCAGAGTACGGAGAGCAGGAGGCGGGGCCGAGTTGATAGTGGGCGGAGCCCAGAGCCACATCTATGCTGCTGTATGTAGCCTCCTGTCTGTAGAGCACTGATGCTGTGTACACAGACAGGGGGCAGGGCTGGTGCAAGCCCCATTGCCTACACAGGTGAGGCTGCCAGCCCTGCATGTGTTTATCTTATGTGGGCTGAAGGGGCAGCTGCTTTGGGCCCCACAACAATGATTGGGCCCTGGGCGACTGCCCCTTTTGCCCTGCGTTAAAGACGGCCCTGACGCAGCTACTCCTGCAAGTTAGGTATGCGGTCCGTGACCATGTGCCTGACTTCTCAGCTGGCTGCGGGCCACATAGTTCTGGTTGCGACCCGTGGGCCGGTACTTTGAGACCCCTGGTCTACAGCGCAAAGTACTTGGTGGGGGTCCAGGCCCCCAAGGCCCATTACATGAGTACTAGCCATACCCCCCTGATGGTAGTCCTGCTTCTGTGTACTAAACTACAAATTCATCCTCCTAGAGAGATTGATTATTACTAGTGTCTGTACGCTTGGTTATACGCTCATTGTTAATCTTTATAAAATCGCATTGTGTGATTGTAATTTGCATGCAAATCAGTGTCCGTGTGTATATGTTGGCAGATCTGCCAGAGAGGGATCTGTGTGTATGGTTTCCTAGCAGACCAGTCTATGGACGAACTGCAGTTACTGTAACTCGTGTGTCTGGTGTATGTGGGTGTTTGAGCAGTGGGAAAGTGGTAACACAAGGGTTCTAGCTTGAGGAATCGCACAAGTGTGTGTTAATTGCTTGGATGCTAAACCGCCCTTAGGGTGCCCACACACCTTGCGATAATCGTACGATAATCGCAGGAAATCCCGCGATCGTACGATTATCGTAAGGTGTGTGGAAGCCATGCGACCTCTACTACTGTAAGGTCGCACGACTTTTATCTTACGAACATGTTCGAAAACCCACCGAGAATCGTACGATTTTCGGCGGGTGTGTAGCATGTTCGTAAGATAAAAGCCGGACGGGCAAGTTCGTAAGATAAGGTGTGTGCCCAGCATTAGAGTGCACCAGATTGCATGTAAGATTTGTATTTGTGTGCGTGTTCAGCAAGCTAACTTTGGGTGTGTCGCCCTCTAGTAGTGGTATTACATGGTGTGACGATTATTTCACAGGAGTGTTTTATCATCTCAAAGTAAGCGCTTTCCCTCCTCCGCCCAACGAGGACCCTGCCCGGGTTAGCAAGTGGTCGCACGCGGGCCCCCCTCCGTGACATAATTAAAACAAAACAAAAACTGCATAATACAATATGAGCCTGTTATGTTGATAAAAGGGTGACTGGTGGAGTATTATTATTATTATATAGGATTTATATAGCGCCAACAGTTTGCGCAGTGCTTTACAATATAAGGAAGACATTACAATCACAATACAATTCAAGACAAGATGGCAAGGAGGGCCCTGCCCCTGATGGCTTACAATCTAAAATGGAGGGAGAAGTGGTACACGAGGAGGTAGCTGTGTGGGGATGAATTTTTTGAGAATGTGATGGTTCAGTGGTTATGTTGAGGTGGGATAGGCTTCCCTGAAGAGATGAGTCTTTAGGGAACGCGTAAAGGCAGTCAAGGTGGGAGATAGACGGACAGGTTGGGGTAAAGAGTTCCAGAGGATGGGAGAGACTCTAGAGAAGTCCTGGAGGCGAGCATGGGAGGAGTTGACAAGGGAGCTGGAAATCAGGAGGTCTTGGGATGAGCGGAGTGGGCGGTTAGGGTGATATTTTGAGACAAGGTTTGAGATATATCTGGGAGCAGAGTTGTGGATGGCTTTATAAGTGACTGCTAATATTTTGAATTTTATCCTTTGGGCGAGTGGAAGCCAGTGGAGGGATTGACAGAGAGGGGTTGCAGAAACTGAGCAGTTGGTCAGGTGGATGAGTCTAGCAGCTGCATTAATGATAGACTGAAGGGGGATAGCCTGTGTAGTGGAAGGCCAATGAAATGGTATTGGGAGCCATGTGAGGTTATTAACTGACCAAGGTAGGAAGTGTAGATGGAGAAGAGGAGGGGTCCAGAGACAGAGCCTTGGGGGACCCCTACAGAAAGAGGAAGAGGAGGGGAGGAGTTAGATTGGTTGGTGACACTAAAGGAGCGCATAGCTAGGTAGGAGGAGAACCATGAGAGAGCAGAGTCTTGTAGGCCAAGCGAGTGGAGTTTTTTGAGGAGCAGCGGGTGGTCAACAGTGTCAAAAGCAGCAGAAATGTCTAATAGCAAGAGTAAGGAGTAGTGGCCGTTGTTCTTTGCAGTTAGTAGGTCATTGGTGAGTTTTAGGAGGGCGGTTTCAGTGGAGTGTAGGGGGCGAAAGCCGGACTGAAACTGGTCCAAAAGGTTGTTATTAGCGAGGTGTCGACTCAGGCAGTTGTAGATAAGGCGTTCTAGTAGTTTAGAGGTGAATGGGAGTAAATAGATAGGTCTGAAATTATTGAGGTTGGTGGGATCCAGTGAGGGTTTTTTGGGTATTGGGGTGACTAGTGCATGTTTCAGAGGGGAACGAAAGATGCCTGTAGAGAGTGAAAGATTGAAAATGTGAGTAAGAGAGTGTAGGATAGAGCAAGGGGCAAGTGGTGAGTTGGGTGTCAGAGAGAAGCTTTGTAACCTCCTCTGTGGTGACAGGGTCAAAAGAGAAAAGTAACAAGTATAATGGTGGGTCTGGTACATTAATAGGGGAAGTTGATTGGACAGTGGTGATCTGATCCCGAATTGTATGTATTTTGTTTTTTAAATGAATGGCAATGCCCTGGGCAGTGAGTGAGTTAGTGGGTGGTGGCGGTGGAGGACATAGTATAGACTTGAAGGTAGAAAAGAGTTGACGAGGTCTGGATGAGAGTGTGTTAATGAGAGTAACAAAATAAGTTTATTTGGCAGCACGGAGGGAGGAATTATATTTTAGGAGGGCAGCTTTATACAGGGTGAAGTCTTGCAGAGACCTAGTTTTCCACCACAGTCGCTCAAGAGTGCGGCTTTGTCTTTTTTCATATATGGTTACTTCAGTTTACCACGGTTGTAGCGGACATGGTCTAAGTCTGTGTGTAGTGAGAGGGGCTAAGGTGTCTAGGGAGGATAAGAGTGAGCTGTTAAAAACTGAAGTAGCCAGGTCAGGGGTGAGATTTTGTCATAGAGGTAGTCAGTAGCAGAGTGGAGAAGAGAAGGGTCAAGGTGGCGAAGGCTTCTCTGGGTGACAGTGTGCCGTGTAGGGGTATTCTGCGTTGGGGACAGGGTGATTGGGAAACTGACAAGGTTGTGGTCTGAGAGGGGGAAAGGGGTGTTGGCGAGGTTGCAAGGAGTGCATAGGTGGGAGAAACCAAGATCAAGTATGTTACCATCAGAGTGAGTAGGAGTCTGTGTCCATTGAGTTAGATCAAAAGAAGATGTTAGGTTAAGAAATTGAGTGGAAGCCGAAGTGTTAATGTTATTAGCAATGTTAAAGTCACCAGTATCTGAGGGTCTTGTATGTGGAAGTAGCCAATTCTAAAATCTATTGTTAACCATATGGATAAGTGCTAAGTATGTTTTATGTGTGGTTTTATGATTTTGTGTAATAATAAACAAAATTGTTTTAGAATTTGATGTCTATGTCCAGACTATGACTGTAGCACCTGAAAAGTCCCAGTGCCGTTTGTGTATTTGTATACTTATGTTTGTGGCTTTCAAAGTTTTAATACCAAACACCAGATAGCTTTGATCACCTTCAGCTGCCTAGAAATTAAAACAAAATTTTAGGTTTGTTAGAAGTATGTAACAGAATTCTACAAACATTTCAAGACTGTAATACACAGGTTGTTAGATGGTTGCTACTAATTTAATCCATGAAATGTGTTAAAGTTATGATTTATCCTAATTCTGAGATTTCAGTCATATTGCCAAATGTGCTCTGTTTGCCTTGAGCATATTTTTTTGTTTTCAGATGTTATCTGCAAGTCATGATTGCACAATCCTGTGTTGTGGTTTCAGGCAATAGAACACATAGAAGCGTCTTGGAAACAAACAAAAATACATTCCTCAGAGGGAAAGCTTTCCTACGTAACACATACTTAAATCCTACTTGCTGGTACCGGAAATACCATATGTGTCTTAGACCGTCTTCCTAAATAAAATCTTGAACTGCAGTTTCTTAAAATTTGGCTAGTACCCACGATGTTCTTTAGAGGAAAAAACTATGCTGGTTTTCTTTCAAACACCCATTAATTTCCTACCTGTTTATTACAACTAGAAGTTCTATAAAAACCTAGCTGCCCACTAGTTTAACCCCTTCATGACTGAGGCCTTTTTTTCATTTTTTGCACCCATGTTATATTCCACATTTTAGACCTGAAAATTAACTCTCTTGAGAAGAGGCCATTAAGGGGGATATGATCACCATGTATAAATATATATATGGGAAGCCATTTTTGTTCTGTCTATTCTATCAGTATATACGTTGAATTTGAGTTCATGGTCTCTGGACAAAGACTCTAACATCAGTGATTCTTAGAGCCTTACCACATACATTTCCAGGTTGTAAATTGTGGGGGTATGAGACAACATGTGTTAGAATGAGATTGATGGAACTGCCATGTCTCAAACTTAAAGAACAAAAGAGACTATGATTTTTTTTCTTTTTCTCATTACTGGAAAAAGAGCTCATTAAAAAAAGTTACCTTACATACAGTCTTATTATTTGAAAGAAATTGTATTAGCAATAATTTCAATTGAATTATTAGTATTGCATGAAGCATCTACATACTTACTTAAATGAGTAATTTATATATATATATTTTTACAATATTCAACCTATATTCGTTATATATTCTTTGGTTGTACTCATTGAAACATATTAGTATATATCATTAATATGTTGGCTTTTTTTTTTTTAAAGTACAAATAATTATGTGGGGAATAGCGTTATTTTGTATCAGTGAAAGATTGAATAACCACTTTGTCTTAGTACAAATTACTTCATTCTCAAGGTATTTGGAAGAAAATGTAATTGTTGCTGTTCAGACTTTCTCAAAGCTGTATATTTCTTAAAAAGACAGTAAGTTTTACAGGTGCTGTCACAGAACAGACAGCCCTGTTCAACTTATGGTTTTGTTCAAGGCTTGGGTCAGAGGTCATCTCAAGGAATAATATTGGAATGTTAAGGAAAAGTCCCAAATTATTTCTAGTCCAATATTGCCTCCCTGAGGTAATTGTAAGGATAGTTTTTAGAAAAGTGACACCTTTCTGACATCATAATTAGGTTAAAGATAAGCCATCTCCGCCCACATTTTTAGGTGATAAAAGTTAGGAGAAAGTTGAGAGTGGAGGACGGAAAGACTGAAAAAATGCAGTGTAATACAAACATCACCGATGTCATCCTTATTCGTCTTGGTATAGTAACATTTCCACTGCCTATATAATCTCAGCAAACTAAACAGTCGCGGTGGGATGGTGCATCTTCTACTTGTTAACTTCAGGGTATACTCCTTCAGCTGAAGAGCGCTGGCAGTTTATCCTATATCGTTTTATCAGAAAGTAAACATATGTGGGAACTACATCCCTAACAGCAGAGGGGGGGGGAATTAGGCCACCATGACCCGTAGATAGGTATCAGAGTATCGGAAATTAAGCCATGCTCGCCAGGTCGAGCAGAAGCGCTCTTCGGAGTTATGTACAGTTGAGCTGAGATTTTCCATACGATATACATCATTGACCTTCTCAAACCACATGCGCCTGGTAGGGGGAGTGGTTTTCCTCCACAGCATAGGGATGCACGCCTTGGCAGCAGAGAGCAAGTGTATAGTGAGAGACCTTTTGTATTTGGTAATGGATGTGGCAGACATGTGTAGTAGGTAGGCCGCAGGGAGGTCACCCAGGTCGGTCATGGTAAGTTGATTTATGGTATCCCTGACAGCATCCCAAAAGGGTCTGAGCTTGGGGCAGTACCAAAAAATGTGGGACATCGTTCCTCTCCCTGATTCGCATCTCCAACATGTGTATGACACTAGCGAGTTGATCTTATGGAGAAGAGTGGGGGCCCTATACCACCTGGACAAAATCTTGTAACCCTGTTCTTGAGTCTGATTGGCAATGGAGGCTTTGTGGGTGGCCAACAGGGCTTTGGCCGTTGCTCCCCCGTGAACACTTGGCCCAACTCCTCCTCCCATTTCTTCAGGAATGGGGGACAGTAGTCCTGTGGGGGTATATCAGCATCCCATATAGGGTCGCGATCACATGTCTTACTGGTTGTCCTTGTCAGCATAAGGATTCAAATGGCGTTAGATCTCGTGTGGGCAGCGCGGAGTGGGGGATCGCCATTAGGAAGTGCCGCAACTGCATGGCCGCCCAAACGCTAAGGGGGGGTACTAATGCGCTAATGGAGGATTGGGGGAGCCAGCGCCCGTTCCCAAATAGATCCAATAAGCGATACTTATTTGCCGTGTATAAGTCCTTTACGTGCGCGCCATCCATACCAGGACCGAAGTCCGGATCTCCCAGCACAGGGGTCATGGGGGAGGGGAGTGGGGAGACGGATGTGTGTTTAAATGTCTCTCGGGCTGTTCTCAGAGTAGCTCCATCCTTGTAATCCACGGCAGGCCCGCGAGAGGCGTCCCGTGGTCCTCCAGCTCCATCCTTATCCATTGTTTGCATTCTTGGTTACATGTCCAGTCCACAACCCTAGCAAGGTGGACAGCCCTGTAGTACATATGGATGTCAGGGAGACCCACCCCACCGTGTTGCTTCTGCATCGTAAGTATCCGATTCCCGATCCGGGGGTGTTGCCCTGCCCAGACATACGTGGTTACAAACGACTCAGTTTATGAAAAAACCCTGGTGGTAGGTGAATGGGTAGGGCTTGCATTGTGTACAATATTTTCGCGAGGATGGTCATCTGGATTGAGTTGCATCTGCCAAACCATGTCAGATACAGCCCATTCCAGCGAGAGAGTTCCTGGCTGATGTGGAGAAGCAAGGGGGCATAGTTGGTAGTGTATAAATTAAGATCTGGCGTGAGCATGGTCCCCAAATATTTAATGTGGGCTGTAGCCTAATGAAACTGGAAGCGGGCTTTAAGCAAGGAGACCATAGTTGCTGGTAAGGTAATGGCCATCGCTGCGGACTTAGAGAGATTTATCTTAAAATCAGAGAGGTAACCGTAAAGTTCGAAGGTCCGGAGCAGGTGGGAGAGCGAATGTAAGGGGGTCAGGCAGAAAAAATAGTAGGTCATCTGCAAAGGCAGCAACCTTGTGTTCTCCCGAACGTTTGTAGAAGACCGAAATATATCCCAACTAGAGCGCACGGTGCATAAGAGTGGTTCCAGGGTGATGACAAATATGATGGGGGATAGAGGGCATCCCTGTCTGGTCCCATTACTGTGTGAGAAGTATCCAGAGCGGGTTTCGTTAACATTTACCGCAGCAGTGGGACACGAGTAAAGCGCAGTTATCCACCTATGCATGTTGGGGCTCAACCCTATATGTTCTAGAACGGCATGCATGAAGGACCAGCGAACACGGTCAAAGGCCTTCTCCGCATCCGTGGACAGGAGCATCAGAGGGGTCCCTCGCGATTGGGCGCCATGCACTATATTCAGAGCCCTGATAGTGCTGTCTCTAGCCTCTCTCACAGGGATAAAGCCCACCTGATCATAATGGATGAGCTGCGGCAGGACCGGTAGCAAGCGGTTGGCCAGTATCTTGGAAAACAATTCAAGATCCACATTAAGAAGGGCAATCGGGCGGTAACTTCCACACTGAGAGGGGTCCTTGTCTGGTTTCGGGGTAAGGGTAATGTGAGAGTGGAGGAGGTCTTCAGGCACGACTGCGCCCGAGAGTATAGTATTGAAGGCCGCTACAAAATGTGAGTTAAGGGTCTAGGTTACCCTTAATGTAAGTAGGTTTTATAATAGGCCAGGGTGTAACTGTCCGGCCCCGGGGCCTTCCCTGTCTGTGCCTGCTGTATGGCCAATGCAAGCTCTTCCTCCGTGATGGGAGCTTCCATGGCCAACCATGCCTCTGCACAGAGTACTGGCATTCCTGATCGTGTGTCACGGGTGCCAGGAAACCAGACCACACAGAAACGCAGGTAAAATAAAGTTGTTTATTTAAAGGAACATAAATAAACATTCATCAGGGAGCAGCAAGGTCAGGAACAAGCCGGTCGGGCCGTGCCGGGATAACGTCCAAAGCGGGTAGTCGTCTAAGCCAGGGTCAAGTCCAAAGTGGGTAGTCGTCCAAGCCGGAATTAAAGTCCAATGGGGGTACGTCTGCCGATGCGGGGTCGAGAGCCAGAGGAAACGTCAGCCGGACCGGATCATACACAGGAACACACAAAGGAACTCAGATCGCCAGAGATACACCTTGGAGCACAAACGCAAGGGCAATGAACCTGAATCCTGAGCAGACTGATATAGTCAGGTGTTGACACATCATCAATGTGCGACGCCCAGGCAGCAGGCAAGCAATGATGCAATCAGAGCATATAAAAGAGACTGCAGTCTGCACATGTCCAAAATGGCTGCCACCATGAGGACAAGGTACAGGGGTGGACTGACAACATATGGGGCCCCCGGGCAATATAAGATTATGGGGCCGCCTTGTGCTCCGCCCATATACAAGCCCCACCCACAAGCTCCACCCACATATACATTGTTGTATTACAGAATTAGTTCTCTGCAATATTTTCAAAATAGCAGGTCTATTCACTAAAAGTTGAACTTAATTGCAGAGGAATAGGTAGGAGAATTTTAAAATCTAGACCAATATAGGTGATTTGGAAAGTGAGCTATTTGACCTAGATTCTTCAGTTCTGCCAATTATCCTGGGTACATTTCCAGAGACTTAGTAGGAGGAGAATTGACAGGGGAACTGAATAATCCAGACCTTAGACCACAACCAATGCACTGCAGATCACAGACCAGAACCATTAAACGGGCACTTATCGGGGGGGGGGGGGGGGGGGGGCGG
>NW_017308707.1:57507-57933 GCF_000935625.1 Nanorana parkeri
CCCTACATCTGAATGACCAGTCAGCATATCTGCATTAAAGCAACACTAAACTCGGGAGATAAACCTTAAAAATACATTCAAGTACCTCAACTATTGACCAAAATGTATCTTATTTGTGTATCACTCAGCTGTAGATCCTCAAATCATCTCTGAATTGGTGCTGACACTGTCCTTTCTTCTGGAGGGTGTCTACGTTAGTTTCCCCATGGTCCCTGTGTGTGTTTTTAAGCAGCCACCTTTCCAAGTTCGCTCATGTGATAGACTATAACTTTAGTAGAAAGAGAGATTGTAGTGCATCATGGGAGTGAGCTTGGAGCGGTGGCTACGTTACAGCACACACATGGACCATGGGGAACAAAAGTAGTCACACTCCAGAAGGAAGGACAGTGTCAGCACCAATTCAGAGATGATTAGGGGCGCTGCAGC
>NW_017308707.1:58025-78702 GCF_000935625.1 Nanorana parkeri
GGCTATTGCACCCGCCCTCTGCTGCTGTCAATCAGCAGATGAGGACCTGATGGAGAACTTCAGGTCCACCTCTGCTGATTGACAGCATCAGTGGGCGGGTGCAATGGCTAGTCTGCTATTGGCTATTGCAAATTGAAATTAGCAATCTAGCTATTAATTCCTATGCTGTTTTTTTTTGTCAAGAAAAAACCCCCAAGAAAAACAGAAGGGAAAGGTTTACTCTGCTAGATAGAGCAGAGTAAACTTTGCAGGAGAAAATTTTTCTCTCCCGGTTGTCCGGGAGCCGCTATCTAATAGTGGGAGACTCCCGTAACATCTGGGAGAGTTGAGATGTCTGCTATTGCCATATGAAATGCTTCCCAAACTGTAAAACACTCACTGTTATCACCACCTTCATTTTTCCAGTTTAACCTCCTGTGAATTTGCTGCTACCTACACCTTTACATAACTCCCCCCCAACCACTTGTTACATCTCCTTTGCCTCCAGTTCATAGTGGTGGACCTAAGGAACAAAGGACCCTGGTGCAAAATTTTTCTCGGCCCCCTTCCCACTCCCAAGGGGGTAGGGGGTGATGGTTCCAGATCTCACTGGCCCCCCAAACATCTCCCCCCAGTCAGACACTTTTATTTTTATACAATGATATAGCTCTGACATATACCGTAGTGCTGTACAGAGAACACTGAGCCAGTCACATCAGTCTCTGTACAGAGGAGCTTACACTCTAATGCAGAATACCATCAGCTATAGCGGTCTACAAATCCTAGCAATACATTATACAGCAATGCAGAATAATAGTATATGAATTTGGTACATACTCTGTGCTGGCGCTCTGCTCCAAGGTGCCGGCCTGATGTCTCGGGCAGAGGGTCTCAGGAGGGGTGCGTAAGATCTCAGGAGGGGAAGATGTGCAGGGAGCAGAAGCCCTGTAAGCGGGCACCGTGTGGTTCCCCAGAAGGCTGCTGCACAGGACCTAATGCAGCAGAATCAATTTTAAATAATACATTGCTGAAGTGCAGAGGTCAGTTGTAATGCAGAGGTCAGTGGGGTGACACAGAGTGCAGAAGTCAGCGGCGTGACGCAGAGTGCAGAGGTAAGTTGTAACACAGAGTGCAGAGGTCAGTGGTGTGACCAGTGCTGTCAAGGTCTCACAATGGCTGTGTGGTCCTCACCATGGCTGTGTTCGAGTCTCACCAGGGCTGCCCGCTTGTCTCACCAAGGCTGCCCGCTTGTCTCACCAAGGCTGCCCGCTTGTCTCACCAGGGCTGCGTGCTTGTCTCACCAGGGCTGCGTGCTTGTCTCACCGGGGCTGCGTGCTTGTCACACCATGTCTGCGTGGTTGTCTCACCAGGGTTGTGTGCGGGTCTCACCAGGGCTGCGTCCGGGTCTCATCAGGGCTGCGTGCTTGTCTCATCAGGGCTGCGTGCTTGTCTCATCAGGGCTGCGTGCTTGTCTCATCAGGGCTGTGTGGGTGTCAGGGTCAGAACATGGCTGTGCGGAGGGTGAAGGCGGCTGGGTCTCACGATGGGTGTGCGGGCTGTGGGAAGGAGGAGGAGCTGTATGGTATAGGTGCATCCTTTTTTACTGCAATGCAGAATGGCATAGGGTAGAGAGGACTACACATGCCAGCAATACTTTAAACAGCAATAGCATTACTGTATAAAATACTGCTGGTATTTGTAGTCCTCTATAGAGGGTGCTATTCTGCATTGCTGCAATACAGAATGGCGCCTGCTATAGAGGACTACAAGTACCAGCAATACTTTAAACAATAATAGCATTACTGTATAAAGTACTGCTGGTATTTGTAGTTCTCTATAGAGGGTTCTATTATTCATTGCTACAATGCAGAATGGCACCTGCTATCGAGGACTACAAGTACCAGCACTACTTTATACAGAGGCTCCAGGCTGCCGCATCACGTACCTGGCTGCCTGCAGCTCCTCCGGCTCCCTCCTCAGTATCCGGCGGCCGGCGGGCCCCCCCATCTCTGCGCTGGCAGTATCGGTTTGTGCGCGTGGGATACTGGGCCCCCCCACCACCACTCCGCAACTTCCTCTCCGCGGCCCGGATCTGTGTCCCCGTCCTGCCATCACTCTGCCCATCTTACTCCCTTCATCCAGGCCCGGAATGCTGGGAACACTACCGATCCCAGCAGGATGTGCGCAGGGTGACGGTGAAGGTAAACTGTAATGGGGGAGAAGGGGCCACGGGCCCCCTACTGGCCAAGGGCCCTCCAGGCAGAGCCCGACTGCCCGAATGGTCAGCCCGCTACTGCATGGGTGCATAGATTAAGTGTTGTAGAATAATTTTATTTACAGACTCAGCCGAAATATGTACAGTCCGGATTATGAATGTTGGAGCTTAAGCACAGTCACGTTTTTTTGACACTTACAGGTGCCTGCAATTTCACATACAGATTGCAGTCACAGATGATACTGTCACATATACAGCACTGATTTGAGTACCCACTCACAGCGAATGTATGTAGGATCACAGACAGGCATTTTATGGAATAATTGATTGCACATTTTTGTATTGACTCACCTTATTTTATAACTGTACATCACTAATTGATTCACGTACCACGGGCAATAGGAGGTGCTTCTATGTTGATTTTCAGTCAATGACAACCTAGCACAACATATTTGCTATCCAGGGCACTGTATACAGGCAGAGACTCGATCGGCTGCTGTGAGGAAGAAGCCGGGGCGAATCTCACTTTCACTTTCCCACACACATAGCACTCCTCTTAAAAACCCCCTCCCCTTCCCCCCTCTCACCTCGCAATTGTAGGAGACACTCGTCTGCAGCGGCGGCTGTCAGATGAGACTGTGTAAACCGACGGCAGGGTCTGCTGGGCACGGACACATGCTGTGAGGCTGGAAGTAGGGGAAAAGAGACCTGGAGGGGAGGGACAGTGACGGGCCCCCTTCTGGACGCGGGCCCTCGGTCCGTGCCCGAATGGTCAGTCCGCCCCTGACAAGGTAAGACCTTGAAAGTACCCTCCCCTCAATGGCCCCTCCTCCGCGGAGCAAAAAACGGTTTCTGAGGGAAGCGAGCATGGAAAGCGCGGAGAAGGGCAGGCGCACGAACATCAGCGGAGGAAACCCAGGAGCGCTCCTCAGTGCACTAGGAATTGGACCCGACCGCGGAGCAGACGGGAGTCCAGGATACCGCTACTCTCATACTCCTCATGATTGCCCACGGGAATGGGACGAGGAAGTGAGGAGGTATAGCGATTGCAAACCAGAGGCTTCAAAAGCGACACGTGGAAGACATTGAAGATACGCATGCCAGGGTGAAGATCAAGGGCATAGGCAACCGGGTTCCCCCTACGGAGAATGCGAAAGGGTCCAGCAAAACGGGGAGCCAATTTTGGAGCAGGCACCTTGAGGTTGAGATTACGAGTTGACAACCACACCCTCTCCCCAACTTGGTACGAAGGAGCCGGCAGACGCTTCCGGTCTGCCTGGAGCTTCTGACGCTGAGCAGAGACCCGTAAAGACTTCTGAATCTGCACCCAAGAGGAACGGAGGACACGGAGATGATCCTCCAGAGCCGGAATGTCCTGTGGCGAGATTGACTCGAGGACGAGTTGATGGCAGAGTTCCTGGCAAACTCCGCCCGGGGTAGCAGATTAACCCAATCGTCCTGATGGTCAGAGACATAGCAGTGGAGAAATTGCTCCAGGGCTTGGTTGGAACGCTCAGCGGCACCATTGGACTGCGGATGGTAGGCTGAGGAGAAGGAGAGTCGAATACCCAACTGAGAGCAAAAGGCACGCCAGAACCTAGAGACAAACTGATTCCCGCGGTCCGAGACAATCTCCTTAGGCAACCCGTGTAACTGAAAGACCTCCCTGGCAAACACCGAGGCCAGCTTCTGAGTGGTAGGCTGCTTCTTAAACGGAACACAGTGGCACATCTTGGAGAACCGATCGACCACCATGAGGATAACCGTGTAACCTTGGGACGCAGGAAGCTCCACAATAAAATCCATGGCCAGGTGAGACCAGGGACGCCCCCCATTTGGAATGGGATGCAGTAGGCCCAAGGGTAAGCGTCGAGAAGATTTGTTCTGGGCACAGACGGAACATGCAGCCACATACGTGGCAACATCAGTGCGGAGAGATGGCCACCAGAACTGACAGGAAACAGCCCAAGACATCTGGTTCTTACCAGGATGACCGGCAATCTTGGAATTGTGGTACGTGCGCAACAGTTTGATGCGCAACCGCTCAGGCACAAAACATTTGCCAGCAGGTCTCCCAGTGGGAGCATCGGACTGGGCGTCCAGGATCTGTTCCACAAGGGGAGAGGTCAAGTTGGTGCGGATAGCAGCCAGAATAGGATCGGAAGGTATGACTGGCGTCGGCACGGAGTCCTCCCTGGACAACTCAGAATACTGGCGAGACAAGGCATCAGCCTTAACATTCTTGGAGCCGGGCAAATAGGAGACCACATAGTTAAAACGAGACAAGAATTAGGTCCATCTAGCCTGACGGGGTGTAAGCCTCTTGGCCTCCAAGAGATACGTCAGATTTTTATGGTCGGTGAGGATGAGAACCGGAACCACAGAACCTTCGAGCAAGTATCTCCACTCTTTGAGGGCCAGGATGATAGCCAAGAGCTCTCTGTCTCCAATCTGGTAATTGCATTCTGCTGGAAACAGCTTCCTGGAGTAGAACCCACAAGGAAGTAAGGGTCCATCAGGTGTCTGACGCTGTGACAGGAGGGCGCCTACTCCTGTCTCAGACGCATCCACCTCTAGGACAAAGGGCAAACCAGGATTGGGATGAGACAGTATCGGGGCCGAAAGCGAAAGCAGACTTGAGGCCCTCAAAAGCCTGGGAAGCAGCAAGCGTCCAATTGTGGGGATCGCTGCCCTTCTTGGTCAGATCGGAGATGGGTTTGGCCAATGCGGAAACGTTCCTGATAAATTTCCGATAATAGTTGGCAAACCCAAGGAAACGCTGAATGGAACGGAGACCACTGGGGCGAGGCCATTGCAGAACTGCCGAAACCTTCTGAGGGTCCATGGAGAACCCTTCAGCAAAAATGATATAGCCCAAGAAGGCAAACCGAGACAGGTGAAATTCAAATTTTTCAAGCTTACAGAAAAGCCCATTCCTACGCAACCGTTGCAGCACCCGTCTGACATCCAGGTAGTGTGATTCAATGGAGTCAGAATAAACCAAGATGTCATCCAAATAGACCACCACACATTGCTGCAACATATCGTGAAAGACATCATTCATTAACTCCTGGAAGACAGTGGGCGCATTGCACAAGCCAAAAGGCATGACCAGATATTCATAATGACCGGTTCTGGTGTTAAACGCGGTCTTCCACTCGTCACCCTCCTTGATCCTTACGAGGTTATATGCTGCCCTTAGGTCAAGCTTGGTAAAGACCGTTGCTCCCTTGAGGCGGTCGAATAATTCGGTAATCAACAGAATCGGGTATGCATTCTTGACTGTGATGCGATTGAGACCCCTATAGTCAATGCAAGGTCTCAACTCGCCCCCCTTTTTCTTTACGAAGAAAAAGCCAGCACCCGCTGGAGAAGTGGACTTGCCAATATGTCCCCGGGAAAGCGCATCGCCACATACTCCTCCATCGCCTTATTCTCCGCAACAGAAAGAAGATAAACCCTGCCACGGAATGGCACCAGGTTGCAAATCTACAGCACAATCGTAGGTAGGATGAGGGGGAAGGGCACCAGCGCGCATCTTGTCAAATACATCTCGATACTCATGATATTCAGAAGGCAACACAAAATCCGAGGAGGTACAAAGTACCTTAACAGGCCCATTAATGCAAACAGCGCCACACTGTGGAGACCAAGAGAGGATCTCGGCCGACTGCCAATCAAAGGTCGGGTTGTGCTGCTGAAGCCAAGGGAACCCCAAAACCACGGAGTAGTGCGGGGATGAAATAACCTGAAAACAGGCAGATTCCCTGTGAACAGCCCAAATCGCCATATCGACCGGAACAGTCTCGTGGGTTACCTGCGCCGGTCGCAGGGGTCTACCATCAATTGCCTCGATGGCCAGTGGAGTAACACGAGGCTGCAGGGGTATGGAATTCGCAGCAACAAATGTACTGTCAATAAAATAACCGCCAACACAGGAGTCCACCAATGCCTGAGTAACCGCCGTGCCCCCTGTCCAGGAAAGGACAACTGTGATTAGCGGTTCATCTTTGCGGGAAGCCGGGGACGAGAAAATTCCACCCTGCCCCCGACAGGACCTTAGGTGAGAGCGTTTCCCGGACGGGTCGGGCATGACTTTAGGATATGCCCACCGAGACCGCAATACAGGCACTGGCCCTCCCTCCTCCTAAAGGCCCGTTCAGCCTCGGAAAGGCGAGTGAATCTCAGCTGCATAGGTTCACTGCCAGACGCACCATCCCCAGGAGGCGTGGGAGGTGAGGGAGGAATGGGTGTAAAAGAAAACGTAGGACCCAATCTGGTAGAAGGCCTCCGCAGGCGCTCCTTAAACGAAGGCCTCTCCCTGAGCCTGGTATCGATCAAAATCAGGAAGGAAACGAGAGCCTCAAGCTCGTCAGGGAGATCCTTAGCCGCAACCTCGTCCTTCAACGCATCAGAGAGACCATGCGTGAAGGCAGCCACCAGGGCCTCATTATTCCAGCCCACCTCTGCAGCCAGGGTACGGAATTCAATGGCATATTTGGCTACGGTTCGTGTACCCTGTTGAATGGACAGGAGCTGCTTTGCAGCAGAGGAAGAGCGGGCAGGTACATCGAATACCCTACGAAAGGAGGCAACAAAACTCGGGTAATCGTGTATCACGGGTTTATCGTTCTCCCATAAGGGATTCGCCAAGGCCTTGTCCGAGAGCAACGAAATCAGGAAGCCTACATTGGACCGATTAGAAGGAAACGCCTAAGGGACCATCTCAAAATATATGCCCACTTGGTTTAGGAAGCCACGACACTGACTCAGTTCACCCCCATATCGATGCGGCAGGGGGGCTGAACCAGTCATCCCTCTGGTAACAGGGACTTCAGGTGCAACTGCAGGAGTGGCAATGGGAGCAGCAGGAGGTGTGGGGGGGTGTAGATTATATAGTTCTTGGTAAAACCGAAGAAACTCTCCGGCCATGGCCTGAGAGGTACGAAGTTTAGCCCTGGAGGCGGAAACGATAGAAGAGATAAACTGTCTGGGTTTCTGACATTGTAGCGCCCTAGCTAAGAGACGGCTGGGTTTGTTAGAGTATTCATACATGGATCTCTTACCTCGCATGAGGCGCCGTTTTAGCTTGGTGAAAAGGAGGGTGTTGAGGTCCTCCCTGACCTTTAACAACTCCTGGTATGTCTGTTGTGCAAGAGAGCTCTTATGCTGTGTCTCAAGTTTGTGCAGGCGTGAGAAAAGGCAGGTGCTTTCCGCTAGGCGGGAACGTTTGAGTTTCGCCCCCTGACGCATAAGGATACCACTCATGACACATTTATGTGCTGCCCATACAGTCAGCGGAGGGGTGGAGGGGGAGGCGTTGGTGGCAAAAAAGGAGCTGAGTTCTTGGGCAAGGGAAGATCTAAACCCAGGTTCCTGGAGCAGGGATTCATTGAGTCTCCATGAGGAACAAGTAGATCTTGGTCCTGCCAGGTCTAGCGTGACGTGGATGGGGGCGTGGTCGGAGGCGAGTATGGAAGCAATGTCTGCCGATATCAGTGTCTGTAGGTCTTTATGTTGGACAAAGAAGTAGTCTAGTCTGGAATATGTATGGTGAACTGGAGAGAAGTAAGTGTAGTCACGCCCATCAGGGTTGAAAAAGCGCCAGGTGTCTGCCAGGCATAGCGAATGTAGTTCCTGTTTGAGCCTGCGTAGGCATGTGTATGATAAATGAGAAGTGCTCCTGGACACATCTACTAGGGAGTCTAGGGCGAAGTTGAAGTCCCCCCCAAGAACCAATGTGCCCTCCATAAAGTCGGCCAGTATGGGCAGAACCGTGGATAGGAAGGATACCTGTTCTGTGTTGGGCAAGTATACGTTTGCAAAAGTGTACATACCTCCGTTGATTTCCCCCTTCAGGAAAAGGTATCTGCCATTGTGGTCTGAACAATGAGCTCTATACAACCATGAGACTGACCTGGAAACCAGGATGCTGACCCCCTTAGATTTAGTTTCAACAAGTTTTTTATTGTTTTTAACACAAATACGTACATATAACAAAGTTGGTTACATACAATTTTTCCATAGCTCCACCTTCTGTGTCCGGGATGGGTAGGGGAGGGAGGTTGGGGTCAAGGACGGGTATGGGTGAGGATCGAAACCATATAGGGAAGGGATTGGTCCCATAATCACAACCTTTGTACTTTACATGTTTAACCAGGATTAATCAATGCTACCGCAATTACACCCCATTATGAGTACCTATCATAACACTCTAATCCAACGTACCATCAAGATTCGTTTCATGCCCATTGAGCTTATACAAAATATTCTTTTGTAAGAAAAAAAAAAAACCCCAGAAAAGCGTGTATGCTCCATTAGGGAAGTAGCGAACTGTAGAGGTATAACTCATGTAGCAGCAGATTCCTTCACTTAGAGCGTATATCACATCAAGCAAGGCTCTTTCACATTTATATGTCCCCATATCCCATAGAGCGGATGATAAGATTGCCTTTGTAGCGGTATGGGGTACAGGGCACTTCAGTGGTGGGGCGAAATCATGAGTTACCCAAACATAACCCCACATTGCTCGGTCTATGATCTCCATGGCAAGCTATAACACGCTCAGTGTTTTCCATGAAGTTGGGTTCGTCTGGTTATCTCTTAAGGGTTGTAGTGTCCTCAGTGCTTTACTTGCTTTTATCTTATCCTAACCTTTAGGATCTAGATTTGAGAGATTGGAACTCTTGAGTACCTGTGAAATGATGCCAACACGCCCACATGCGTGAGAATTTGGTCAGTGCATCTCTTTTGGTGAATAACAGCTCTTCCATTTCATGAACATGTTCAACCTGTCGGATGCACTCGGACAGCGAGGGCGGCTTCACATCCTTCCAGTGTCTCGGGATGATTGTGCGCGCAGCATTTATCATATGTTGTCTCAGTGATTTGCTTGGGCCCTGTGTGTTAGAGGGGTCAGTAAGTAGGAACTTCGTCGGTGTGAAAGGTATGTCCAGTCCAGTGACCTGAGAGGTAATTTTATGAACTTCGGTCCAGTACGTTTTTAGTTTTGGGCAGGTCCAAAAAACATGCAAGAGCGAGCCCACGTCAGTCTGGCATCTCCAGCATGTATCCGGTACGTCAGGGAAGATCTTATGTAGTAACCGGGGGGTCCTATACCAGTGTGTCAGTATCTTGTAGTTCGTTTCTTGTGTAGCGCTACTAATGGAGCTTGTGTGGACATTCCGCCACATGTCACTCCACTTGTCGTCAGTCAAGGACCTTTGCAGTTCTTGCTCCCATTTATGGCGTGCCCTATTCACCCTTTGACTGCTAGAGTCTCGTAGTAGTGGGTATAGTCTTGAAATCAGATGGTCCTGTGGTCCCTGCCTTCCTGGTGCAACCCGTGAGAAAATTCTGTAACTGGAGGTATATCCACCATGGGATATGGCCCTTCCCTGTGAGATGCAAGAGATCTTTTGTCCCCGGAAAAACTGTGCAGCTGTGAGTGGTTCCTCCGTTGACCAAATCTGTCTAAATTCTGGAGTTTCCCCTGGATGAAAGGTTGGGTTGTGTAGTATTGGCGTTAGGGGGCTATTTATGGTGCTAAGCATGTTTTTATTTCTTAGAATTGAGAACTCTCTGTGTTGCTGAGATCAGTGAGTTCGGGGGACTTATAACCGGTCTATCTGGGTCTGAGAGCCACACCGTGGAGGAGAGTGGTGGCGTGAGCCACTTCTGTTCTATGTCCACCCAGAGTTTCTGAGTATGTTGCGTGTGCCATTGGATCACTCTAGTTAGATGGGATGCCTGGTAGTATCTATGAGGATCCGGCATTGCCAAGCCACCAAGGTGTTTGGGGCTCTGCAGGAGATCCCAGGACAGACGCGGTCTCTTATCCATCCATACAAATCGAGAAAACGCTGAATGCAGGCTCTGGAAGAAAGCTCTCGGCAGGAGTATGGGGACCGTTTGAAATAAGTATAGCAATCTCGGTACCACATTCATTTTAAGTAAAGCTATCCGGCCAAACCAGGTAAAGGTAAGAGTTCGCCACTTTTGGAGGTCTGAATTCAGTTTCGTCACTAACGGCTGAAAGTTGAGTGAAAATAGGGTCTTAAGGTCAGCGGGGAGATGTATCCCCAGGTATTTGATGGAAGTATTGTTCCACTGGAATGGGTAGCTATGCTTTAAGGGGTCTGTGGTCGAGACAGGGGCGGAGACGTTCAGCACTGCAGATTTGCCAAGAATGATTTTTAGATTAGACAGGGAATTGTATGTCTCAAATAGCTTCATCAGTGTGGGCAATGAGGTGGCTGGTTCGGTCAGAAAAAATAGCAAGTCATCCGCAAAGGCTGCAAGTTTATGCTCCACTTTGCCTATCGTGACCCCTTTTATTTGAGAGGAGTTAAGAACCCTCCTAATGAATGGTTCCAGTGTCAAAATGAAAAGCGTGGGGGAGAGGGGGCAGCCTTGACGGGTACCATTTGAAACCGGAAAACTCTGGGACAAGCTGCCCGTCGTCTTCACCTTTGCTTTAGATTGCCTGTATCCAGGCCATCATCTTGGAGTGGAGACCTATGTGTTGTAATACGTCAAACATGAAGTCCCATGAGACCCTGTCGAATGCCTTCTCCGCATCTGTTGAAAGTAAAATTGTCTGGACTCCTTTGGCTTGGGTCCACTGAATAACATCAATGGCCAATGTTGTGTTATCTTTAGCTTCTCGACCCAAGACAAATCCCGCTTGTTGGGTTCCAACCAGTCCAGGTATATGCAGGAGAAGGTGATTCGACAGGATCTTGGTGAACAACTTAACGTCCACATTCAGTAGTGATATTGGCCTGTAATTAGCGCATAAATTTTCCGTCTTTGGGTATGACCGAGATCAGGGCTTCGAGTGTTTGGCTAGGGAGGCTATGTGTCTGATCTACCGAGTTAAATGTCCTTAAGAAGTGTGGCGAGAGTATGTCCTGAAATGACTTGTAGTATTGTGTGGTGAGTCAGTCTGGACCTGGGCTTTTACCTGGTTTGGAGTGAGCAAGCGTATTTTTAAGCTCCTCCTCCGAGATCGGTAGTTCCAGAGCCTGCGGCGCCTCTGGTGTTAGTTTGGGCATGTCTGAGTCCGTTAAAAAAGCCTGGGTCGCCTCGCGAACCAAGTCTGTCTGTTGGGCTTGTCCTGCTCTTTAAATTGTATAGTCCATGGTAATACTCCCTGAATCGCTCTGCTATAGCAGGAGGGGAATTGGTCAATGATCCGTCAATCCTTTGGATTTGTGGGATATTGAATGTACGCAGTTGTGATTTGACAGCTCTGGCTAGAAGCTTTCCGCATTTGTTTCCCCCTTCATAGTATAGGCCCGTGCGTAGGGTATAGGCTCTGCGGATCTTGTAGCCTAAGATCCCTTTTAAGTCTATCCGTGCATTAGTTAAGTCCATCAGCGTTTGTTGTGCCAAGGATTGTTTGTGGGATTGTTCCAATCCAGCAATGCGAGTCAGAAGGTAGTACAAAACTGTGACCGTAAACTCCAGACATGCGTCTCATCGTTTCCCGAGAAATACGCTAACACCTGTCTTAATCCTGCTATAACCTATTGGGGTATGGTATGGGGAGGCTTAATGGAAGGTGGTTTCTTTAGTTATATATATGGATATATATATGTATATACGTCCATATACACACACAGGTTTCTACACTCGGATGTCCTGTACGTCCCTATGTCCGACAACAGGGGAACCTCTCAGTGATGCTCAGCACCTTCAAACAGTAACCTATCCAGTCCTGAACAACAGTACTTCTAACCTTGCGAGGTATATCCCGTAGCTAATCACACATGAGCAACCCTATTTAGATATAACATGTCTGCTACCGTGTAGGTGTTTGCATAAAACATTGCGTATCCGTTCCCCCTGGTCCGCTGGCCCCCACACCACCAACACCACCGATCGATCCCCCACTCCTTAGCCTCTCGTCTCAGTGGCATGCGTCGGTGCCAGCTGGCCAGGCGGGAACCCACTTCAACCCAACATACGCGTAATAATCACTGTAATAGTATAACAATACAATTTTTAACTTCAACCCTTTTAACCGAGTACCGGCATGGTCCATCTGGTTAGCATCAGGAATGTTTGTTGTCCCTGTCTTCCGTTGAAAGGAATTATAACTGTAACTAAAACTGTAACTATAGGCCCATGCGGTATATAAGTGAAAGTGCGGAAAGTTTCCAGTAGGATCAACGATTGAACCGAAGAAGCGTTCCTGCTCTATACTGCTCCATGCCCGGAAACAGGGTCTTCTCCGAAAAGAATTAGCGACGATTGGTTGGTCCCTCTCTTTCCTCTGCAGGGCTTAGGTGGTAACCTTCCCGATTGAAGAGTTCCTTGGGAGCCCTCCGGCGCTGTTCTGGTGTGGAACCATCCGGTCCTTTGCGATTGCCTGTCTCTGGGGGAGACCTCTCTCGTCTACGGCCGGGTCTCTCGCTTGTGGAAGGCATCCTGAGGTCTTCGTACCAATCCGGCACCGACATGGACGGGACTCCCAGGTGCATGCAGAAGTCTTCTGCTTCCTCGGGTAGGCGTAGGGTGGACATACGTCCTCGGTGTACTGCTGACAAGCAAAAAGGGAACTTCCACCTGTAGGGAATGCTGTGGGTGCGGAGATGATCTAATAATGGGCGCAGTGCTCTGCGTTGCAGTAAGGTGATATTGGACAGGTCCTGGAAAAGTTTCCCCTTAGCACCCTCATATTTGATCACTGCTTTGGCCCGGGCTCTTTGCAAGATTTCCTCCTTCAGTGGGAAGCTCTGTAAACAGCAGATAATGTCCCTCGGGATGTCGTCTTGCATACTCCGTGGTCTTAACGCTCTATGAGCTCTCACAAAGTCAATGGGTGATTCAGGCGGGCAATCTAGCAGATTGTTGAAAATATCTGTCAGGGCCGTCTGCACAAAATCCGGCATGACTGTCTCAGGGACCCCTCGCACGCGGATGTTTGCACGGCGGCCTCGATTATCCAGGTCTTCCATGTGGCGGCGCATATCTATCATTGAGCGGGTGGTAGAATCTTGGTGCGCCTTAAGAGAGTGGATGACTGCATCTCTCTGTGCCCCGGCCCGCTCCGCCGCCTGCATCCTGCGGCCTATGTCTTGGATGTCCTGCCTGAGCTCAGAGACTGCCGAGCTAAGCGCGTTCTTAATATCACCAGCTAGGAGAGTAAGATCTGACCTGGTAGGTAGATGTTGTATGTAGGAAGACATCGATCCTGGGTCCATAAAGGCCTGAGACACGGTCGAGTCCCCACATGTTGCGGGCTGAGTGGCAGTGGTCGGCGCCATGTTGGATGAGCGGGCCACCGAGTTCTCCGGGCGCTGTGTGCGGAACATTTCGGGAAACTGGCGGCTTAATTGGGTTCCCTCTGATCCAGGGGATCTGGACCTTCCGTCCTGTCGTCCTATCTTCCCCATAACTGTCTTGTGCAGGAATCTGTAGCGTCGCTCGGGTAAGCTGGAGACGGAGCTCTGAAGTTAAGCAGCCATCTTCTTCAGCGGCTAGCCACGCCCTACCCCCTTAGATTTAGATATCGGAGAGGTGCTGTGGTATACCACTGGATAGTCTCTGCTGCCAAGGGTGGGCACCTTGTCGCTCCTGAAGTGCGTCTCCTGTAGGAAGACAATCTGTGAATGCCTCACCCTCAGGTCCGCCATCAGCCTATGCCGTTTCTCAGGGGCACTGAGGCCCCGAATGTTCCATGAGGTGAGTTTGAGAGAAGTCATGACCGCCAACCCGACCGACAGCCGTCCCTGGGTGGGCAGCGGGGTAGAAAGGATGGAAGAGATGAGAAAGGGGGACAAGGAAGGAGAATCAGATTAGAGTCAGGAGGGAGGTAGCAGGCAAGGAGGGTTAGGAGGAGAGGGTCAGAAGTGTCAGGAGTATATAGAGGTAAGGGATCGTTGAAGAGTATATCTCCAACCGTTTTTTGTACTATACGTCTAAGCTATCTCTTTTGGTTATAAACGAGATAGCGGGCCTATTGGGGGTCGCACTCCCTAACTCACGGAAGTTTTAGGGAAGAGATGTGGAGATGCACCCCCCCGGTCCACACAGTGGCGTAGAGTATACAATTATAAACAAAACTGTCCATGCAACGTAAGTACTGAACATATCATAGTGACACAAAAAGAGAGAAATTCACAATAGGTGTGTTGAGGTCACCTACTTCCGGGTGTCCCCCCCAGGGAGCCCCCATCCCCCCCCAGTCAGTGGACCCATAACCAGGTATAATTATCATGTGGCTAGTGTGATCTTTGGTTTCCCGAGCCGTTCATTAGAGTGCACCCGGCCATCTCGGGCCTCTCTCCCTGTACTAGGCACCTCCTTACCCCAGCCCTTGGCCCCCCCCCGGACCCTCGTGGACCCCCAAAATCGTAGGTGAGTCCAAAGCACAGCCAGGGGTCCGGTGGGGGTGGGGGTGAGGCCCCCCGTACATAAAATAACATAGGGGTTCTCGTCTGCCTCCATCTGGGAGCCAGGTATGCGAGCCACCACAGCAAATAAAGTCATTTAAACACAAGAAACTAATATAGACTCATATTGGTAAAAAAGTATATATGGATTAGTCCACACCGGGTCGCTGGGGTCCCACACGGGGCATGTTTCAGGCTTCAAACTGGGCCGGTCTTGAGGGGGACCGGGCAGAGGGCCGCTGACGACCCCTATATGAACGGGGTTGGCGCTGCATCCTGGGGGCCTGGGCTGGGCGATCTAAGGCAAAGTCTAGCCACGAAGGGATCGGGATGGTTTCCGCCTCCAGGAACTCAAACAATGCTGGTAACTGGTCTGGGGTGTGCAGGGTAAAAACCGAGTCACCTTTAATCACGATTAGGTGGAACGGGTGACCCCAGCGATAGACGGCACCGGTTGTGCAGATCACCTCCAGTAGGGGCCTCAGGACTCTACGCATACGGAGCGTATGTCGGGAAAGGTCCGGCATGACAGTCACTTGGGCACCATCAAATTCCATGGGCCCCATCAAATTCCATGGGCCCCAGGGCCCATGCTCTCCTCATGATTTCCTCCTTGATGGAAAAAAAATGAACGCGGCAGAGGACATCACGTGGGGCACTCGCCGATGGGCCTCGTAAACCTTGCACCCGATGCACCCGATCTAGTTCCAGGGCGTCCGCAGGCGACTTTCCCAGATAGTGGTTCAGGATCGCCAGTACCGTCATTCGCAGATCGGGACCAGTCGTGGCTTCTGGAATGCCCTTGAGATGGATGTTATTCCTTCTGTTGCGATTCTCGCTGTCGTCTAGTTGAAGGCAGTTGGTCACCTTCTGCTGGTGTAATCTAGCTGTGGAGGATTCCAGGGTGGCCACTCGATCCTGAAGGGAGGAGGTGGCTGACTTCACAACCTCCACTCGACCTTCCACCGAGGCCACCCTGTTCCTGATCTCCTGCACTTCTTGGTGCATGGCAAGTACGATCTTGTCTGCCAGCGAGTCCAGGTCCTGTTTCGTGGAGAGGAACGGCAGTATAGAGTGCCAGTCCCCGTCTGTCCGACCATGGGCCTCCGGTTGTGATGGACCAGACGGTGGTTTAGTCCAATCTGATTTTATTAAAGATTTCAATACAATACAAAACCTAATGGCAAACAAACATTTCACCATAACAAGGAAAATATAAAGGAGACAAATAAACATACAGAATAGCTGGAATCTTCAGGCAAGCCTGAGAGCAACATCATCAGGGCACACAACATTGTTTCATTGTACAATTTGAAGCCCAACATCGATCGGCGTCTATCGCCTAATATACTGCCAAGATCAGCTGTGTTGGTACAGCCCCATCGGGGATCTGTCTCTACTTGCCACTTGGAGCAGTGACCGTACGCAGCACAAATATGTTCGGGTGGTGTCCCTCCCAAACGGGCTCACTATGTTTCACAGGTTGCTGTTATACACATATAGATGCTGTGCATCGCTGGCTGCAGGAAAGGACACATGTGGGACAGAAGAAGAAAAACAGCATGAGGGTCAGGGAAAAGTAGAGAGAGTCAGAGGATGGGGGGGGGATTGTCTCTCCTTACCCCCCTCCCGCCTTGCGTCTATGTCACTTTGCAGGTGGTTCAGGGAGAGAGGGCTGCCTGAAAACCATTTGAGTTTCTAAAATCAATCCAAACTGACCAGGTGCGGACATACCGGTCCCCAGTTTCGTTCTCTCCGGACATTAGATCTTCCAGATCTGCAATACGGTCCAGCTCCACTACCCATTCCGCGAGGGTGGGGACCACCGGAGTACGCCAGTGGCGTGGTATAACCGCCCTGGCTGCTGTGAGGAAATGGCGTAAGAGTCCCCTCTTTGCCGACTTAAGCGAGCCCGGGATCATGGACAGCAGCAGAATCTTGGGGTCATCAGCAATTGTGGTTCCTGTCACCCTGAGGTATATACGCAGCACCCCCTGCCAAAACCCCCGGATCCTGGGGCAGCTCCACCATATATGGGTCATGTGACCTGGAGAGGCGTCACAGCGCCAACAGGTTGCAGACACCAATGGGTAGTAGCGATGGAGAACCGCGGGGCATCTATACCACCGGGTAAGTATTTAAAAAATGTTTTAATGTGCTCGGCTAGCAATGGAAAGGGAGTGGGTGAGGACAAAGGACTTCTCCCAGTCAGCTGGTGCTATAGATGTGTCTAGTTCCCGTTCCCAGGCCTGCGTGTATGTAGGTAACTCAGGGGAGGCGGCGAGGGAGAGAATAGAGTAGAGAAGAGAGATGGTGTGCTGCGGGGGCGTAGAGGCCAGTAGAAGGTAGTCAAAGGTCGTCTCCTCTCTCTCAAAGCTATCAGGGCCTCCTAAAGAGGAGACGTAGGAACTAAGTTGTCCTTCTACCATCCAGGTCCCCGGGCCGGGGTCAGAGTGAGCATCAACCGACGAGGTTCCTTCGTGGAGTGCCAAGATAACTCTGCGGTGGGCATCCCTTGTCCACCTCCCAAAAGAAGGTCCCGCCAGAGCATGGGGGAAGGCCGGACTCCCGAACAGAGGGGTCATCGGGCCCACCGGGGCGGAAAGGGCCAGCCGAGCGACGTACCGGTCCCAGGTCTTCAGGGTGTGGACTGTCAATTGGGGGAGGGAGGCAGCAGTCGGTCGGGAACCAAGCGGGACCCAGGGCAGCACCACCAAATCCCCCATCACAAGAGACCCATCCAGTTGGACCCACTGCTTCTCCCCCTCCCCATGGAACCAGTCAACTATCCGAATCAGGACTGCCGAGGCGTGGTAGAGGAAGATGTCAGGTGCCCCTGCCCCTCCCCTACGCTTCGGAAGAGCAAGTGATCTGTACCCAAGACGTGACCTTGTGGAGCCCCACACAAAGTCTGCAAAGATCCGTTGAACCGGCTTCAGGTAGGATGATGGCAGACTTATGGGCAACGTCTGGAACAGATAAAGAAACCTGGGGACAATGTCCATTTTTAGAGTGTTAATTCGGCCCAGCCAGGATATGTGCTTGCGGTCGTATGTGGCAAGATCTTGTGTCACCCTCTCCAGTAGGGGGCGAAAGTTGGCGGAGTACAGATCCCCCTGGTCCGTTGTGAGAGCTATCCCCAGGTATTTTAGGGAAGTGGAGCATAGTCGGAAGGGGTAATTGGCAGTCAGGAGATGTAGGTCCGTTGCCCTCAGGGATACGTTGAGGATTTCTGATTTAGCGAGGTTGACCCGGAAGTTACTCAGGGAGCTAAAGTTCTGGAATTCACGCAGTATCGCGAGCATGGCTATATGGGGATGGGTCACGTAGAGTAACAAGTCATCCGCGAATAATGCGAGTTTATGTTGGTGGGTCCCCACCCTCAAACCCTGGAAAGCACCACTCTGCCTAAGTGCTACCGAAGCGGGATCGAAGGGTCCAGGAGGGTGGAGGAAGGCTCCTGGGTCCCAGAGGGGTGGAGAGGCTGCGGGGGATCCTGTGGTCTCGTATGCCCCCCCAGACGGTGGTTTAGATGAAGGGGTCTCACTCGGGAACACCGGGGTGCTGAACGGAGAGGGCGGTGGGCTCAGAGCGGGAGGCGGCCTGTCGAGTGGTGCGGGTGCCTGTCTCCCATATCGAGTATTCGAGGCAGAGCCTGGAGTGGCAACTTTGGTAGGCCCCATGCTGTAGGCCGCGCGGGTGCTGCAAGCCGTGCCCGAGCGGAGAAAAAAGTGGTGCAGATCGGGTTGTCTGTGTTCCCCAGACAGCTGCAGGGTGTCACGGTCCGTCGACATGCACAGAGAGGGAAGATTGAAGTCTCTGTTACCACCGTGAAGGCCGAAGGGCTGCAGAGCTCCTCAACTGTGCGTCTTCACATCGCCATGTCCAAGCCACGCCCCCATGTTGTCACATTCTGCTGAGCTACTGAGAAGCTACTAATTACATTCCAGGAGTTACTTAGTTTTGTTTCATTGATATTTGAAATAATATCCTGTGGTTTTATTTTTCTTATTATTTTACATGATCAATATTAACAAAAAATAGAGCAAGCCCTATTTTTTGCGTTTGCAGTGGAACGGAACGCTGGCAAAGTTTGCCCACTGCATTGAATTCAATGCACCGCCATGCCCCCTCCCGCCCCAAAACGCGGGGGGAAATTCCTCAGGGATCGCGGGGTGTTCCAGCAGCTACCACTCTGGAACGCACATGCTTTCGGTGTGAACAATCCCTAATTTACACTTAGAGCTGTGAAAATGTGGAATAGACTTCCTCAGGAGCCAATTCTAGCTAGCTCAGCTAACTGTTTTAATAAAAATCTGGACGTATTCCTAAATGCACAGATTACTAGATATTGACTTCTTATAAGTATAATAAGCACCAGAGATTGTGGATCCAGGGAATATCCGATTGCCTTATGGGATCAGAAAGGAATTTCCCCCCCCTGTTGGAGCAAATTGAACAATGCAATATAGGGATTTTTGCCTTCCTCGAGGGCTAAGAGGGTGGGTAACTGTGGGCATAGCGTTCTGTTTTGGGTATTTCTTCTTTTTTTTTTCCTCTTATCTTATAGGTTGAACTCGATGGACTTGTGTCTTTTCTTCAACCTGACGGACTATTATTAAAAAATATTTCTTACGTTTCTAGATTTTTGTTTGGGGCAGGCGTATACATAGGACGCTACAGATAACTTCTAGTTGTTAGAATTAGGGATATTCAGATACCAGTTCAGATACCAGTGCCGATACTTGGCATTTTCTCTGGTGCTTTACCACTGTCCTGAAATCATTAGTCTGTATTGTTTTCGGAAAAACTGTCACATGACAATAAACAAGTGAGTACTTGGACAAGTATCAGTACTTCTTCTTTTGAAAAAATGGTATCGGTGCATCCCGAATATATATTTATAAAAAAAATCATACATTAAAACAGGGGTGCACAACTCCCATGAGCTCCATATGCTCCTTAAAAATGAAAGCTGCCTCCTATCTTTTGAATTTTTCCCTAGTCTAGTCTTGGAGCTGGAAAAGCATGTAAGTAAGTAGGGTATACACTTATTATTATTGTGTTAAAAGTGTTTTTAAATAAGAGGGCTCCCAGCTACAGTATCTGCTTCCCTAAAAATAAATTAGCATAGGGTACATAAGCACCCATAATTATTCATTTACAGAAGGAGTTTAATGTAAATAAACACACACACACACACTGTCCTGCAATTAAAATATAACACACATGCAAGGGGGAAAAAATGCGATGTCCAACAGTGTAATTGACATTAATCATGACATTCCACCACATGCCGTAGCATCTGTAGCATTTCCACTGCTAAATGACACATTCAAGGCACTGGAGAAATAAAAATATAAAGTGAGGTATCCGGAATAATGTGATGTCACAATGTAATACACTTCTATGAGGATCAGTTTTGACCAACTTATACACAGTTGCACCATATAGAGTTGTGAACCACATGTAACATAGATCCTTCATGACCCATGATGATATAATCCCCGTCATTAATCCCCAAGGGGTTAAACAGACTCCCGGCATCTTTTAGCCACTTGGACTTGTTCATACATGGAGAGTCAGCGGCCGGCTTTACAGTAGAAGTAATTCTGGCGACTCAGCTGTCGCCAGATCGCTTCTGCAATCCAATAAAGTGATCCAGTAGAAAGGCATCATGGCACACTCACAAACCAGCATGTAAAACAACTTGTCTCACCACTAAGGATAATAACACAGGTTTGGATACACGTCTTCTGCAGAGGATGTGAAAGCCGCACTGCCGCGCCAAGGCACCTCTTATAGTGCGGTCCTAACTCTAAACTATGAGAGTCTCCATCTTGGAGCACATGGGGGCAGAAGATTTCAAATTGGGTGCAGGTTTGTCAAAGCCCATTTCGTGTGCACCTTACTGTATACAAAGCCCATTTCGTGTGCACCTTACTGTATAACTGGTGACAAATTGTTGAGTGCGTTTGTCGTTTGTTTTGCTTGACCGATTTGGTGCAGCGACGCATGGGGTTTCTTAGCTGCCATTGGGATGTGCGGGATCCCTTGTGTGTTTCTGTGCTTGTAAGGAGGC
>NW_017308707.1:78932-89617 GCF_000935625.1 Nanorana parkeri
CCGTGTTTCCTGGGCTCTGCTGCCCCTCCTACGGGCCCGGGACCGGCATCTCAGGTGTCGGCAGAAAGCTGGGGAGGAGAGCGGTGAACGTCTGTTCACCGCTCTCCTCCCCATTCTATGGGACCGGGAGTGACGCGTATTGCATCACGTCCGGTCCCTGAGCTGTCATTGCTGGGCTCCTGAAGCCCAGCAATAAGCTATTGAAGTGTGATCTGCACTTCAATAGCTTATTTAGAGTGGAAAGGTGATACTGGCCGTCTTTTGGACCCCAGTATCACCTTAAAGAGGACCTGTCACCACCAATATTCTATCACATGGCTTGTAAGCCCCCCTATGTGATAGCAATTAAAGTAAAGTTAAAAAAAGTTTTAAACATAATACATAAATGTAAAAATAATTAAAACACATTTTTAAAAGTCCCCTGCGAGCATGTGCGTCGTCACGTAAAACAGCAAAAAGTTTTCCAGCGCACTCACCAGCCAGCATGCAAAAAAAACCTGTCTAACCGCTAAGGTTAAAAACAGAGGTTTTAGATACACGGCTTCTGCAGAATATGTGAAAGTTGCACTGCCTCGTTAAGGCCCCTCTGTGTAGTGCGGTCCTAACTCTAACCTATGGGAGTCCCCATCTTGGAGCACATGTAGCAAAAGATAAATTAGGTGCAGGTTCGCCAGGAGGCAACCCAACCTCCTTAAAGGGACAGGCACACAAGGGACCCCACAAATCACAATGGCAGCTGAGACCCCCGTGTATCACTGCACCAAATCAGTCAAGCAAAATAAATGGCAAATGCACACATCAACTTTAAAGCTTTAAAGCAAGATGCACATGGAAGGGCTTTAAACAGTACAACAGCAAAACGTTTCCCAACACACTCATCAAGTAAACACACGTTGGTTTACATACAAAAACGATGATTGCGCTACACATGTTGGGTATCGCCGCCGCAGAGTGAGAGCAATAATTCTAGGGCCAATATGTGTGTATCTCTAAACTGTAAGGGCATATAAAGCGTTGTGTATGGATTTTTTGGGGTACTGAATTCTGTCTCAATTTCACGGACGCACACAGCTTTTAACCTGGGCATATTGGGTATCTAGTTATGTGTTGTAACTTCATATTTTAAAAAATGGTTTTATATAGTGTTTTGGAGCACGAAATTTAACTTAAAGTGACATTAAACCCTCAGATTTTTTAACATAATACAATACTGTAATGTGTGCCTTACTGTAATCCATGGTTGTTTCCCTTCTCTTTGCTGCTCTTCCTTTTAAATATGTATCTCTTCTCATGCTGGGCAGAACTTCTGTTTTGCAGCAGACTGCCTTGTCTCTGGAATGGTGTCTGTGTGCAGGTTCACAACCTGAGCCAGCACTACAGGAAGAGGCACTCAGCGGCAAAGGGATTTAAAAGGAAGAGTAGCAAAGAGAAGGGAAACTACCATGGATTACAGTAAGGCACACATTACAGTATTGGTTTATGTTAAAAAATCTGAGGGTTTAATGTCACTTTAAGTGCATTTTTTACAAAATGTTTTGGTTTGATAAAAAGTTGCGCTAATGTCGTGCAACATTAAAATCTGCAACTGCCAGAATTGTATTCTACAGGATCTTGGCTTTCAGAACATATATAATGTTTGGGTTTTAAGTGATTTTCAGGCCTAAAATATGGATTATAACATGTAAACAAAAAATAAAAAAAAAAGCCTTTGTCCTTGAGGGGTTTAGCCGTCAAAATGCTAAAAGACCCGTGATCTGTTTAAGCCATTTGACAAACTCCACGGATCATGTAGTGTGCTTTATTTTGCCTACGAGAATGTAAAAGTATATGGTAAAACTTGTCACTTTGAAAATACAAAAGAAGGCATGCAAAAGATACACCTCAAAATATTTTGCATACTGCAAATATTTGCTGCATACTGTTTCTGCACAGGCGCAAATGTGTTAGCTTCCATGTGAGCCTTAGACATTTACAAATGGTATGTGAGTACTATTACTGTAAAGGTGGAAGTTCATAGACTTCAACATTTACATATCGCTTGTGACTGGCAGATTATTTTTCCAAAACCTGCATTTATCTGCTATTCATATAGTAAATCAGCCACATGATCTCCATTTATTAACTAATGTACAGCAACTTTGAACCTACAGACGAACTAAGCTGACAAATAAAAAACTATGCTGATTGCACTCGTTAAAATATGCAAAGTCTGCAGTATTAAGTACATGAAAAGTTATATTGTGTAATTCTGTCAAGCAGAGAATGGATTAATCATAGAACATAATAATGAGTATAGCTGTTTTGCACTATTTCTTTTCTTCATACTGCTATTTCAGGAAGATAGAAGAAGTGTGTATTCATCAGTGAACATTTTCCAGTATTTGTAAGTTTGAGACAGATGTCTGACTTGAGTGGGGAAGTGAAACAAAGCATTCATTGTGAGTGCAAGCAGTCTTTTGATGATCAAGGGAAAATATATTAATACATGTAATATTAGGTTTTCCTTTTACACTGGATACAGTTACACAACCAATGAATTGAGCAGGCCCAAGTATTGCCTCAACTTTCCCGCTTTCACACTTGTACTTCAATTTTCTCTTAAAATAAATATTTTATAAATCAACATGAATATATGATGAAAGGAAATGCATATGCTTAGGAGATCCAGAGAATTACTTTAGGTTAGGCACCAGGCCTTCCCTATTGGCCATGGAGGCTGTTCTTCAAATGTAAGGTTACAAAAAGGCTAGGGAGGCACCAAGGGTGGGACAAAGCTTGATTGGTTTAAAGTGAAAAAAAAATTTGTATATACTGTATATACAGTGGGGGGGATTTATCAAAACTGGAGTAGATCTGCACTGTAACCAATCAGCTTCTCTGTTTCCTTTTTGAAATTTTACCTGAGCAAACTGAAGAGAGCCGCAGATTTATTGCCATGGGCAACGGCTCCAGAATTTGTCTGCTCCAGTTTTGATAAATTCCCCCCAGAATGTGTGTGTGTATGTGTATGTGTATATATAATATATATATAAATTTCCTGACACCTACATGGCAGCATACAATGGGTATGGCTCCGCCCCCAGCCCAATCACAGGACCAGTTATACTATAAATTAAAGCCCAAGGCCACCATTCTTTTTTCTGTCCTCACTGCTCAAGCTGGTTATACTAAGATTATGTTTGAGTTTTTGCCCTCACCTGGCCGGTTTCTTCTGGCCTACCGCACAGGTTCAGCTTCTCCTGTTGCGAAGTTCCCTTTGTTCAGGTGGCTAAATGCAATCTTATAAGGGAAGCCTCCCCCATAGCCTTGGAGTTTGGGTGCAGGAAATGGTCTCTTGGGGTCTCTTCATGTTCGGATGCTTCCTCCATCATGGCGGCGGGTTGAGCACTTGCTTAGCCTCCTGGTCTTGTGCCTTCAGAGAAGAACCGTGACTCAGCTGCATCATCAGAAACTATGGATGTACTGGAATGATTACTAGTGATGGGCTCGGGCGTGTTCGCAGCTCCACGTGCCGAGCCTGCCAGGAAGCTCGCAGCACCAATCACAGGTACTGAGACATGTTCTCGGTCCGCAGCTGCAGAGATCGGGAAATGTCTCAGTGCCTGTGATTGGCGCTGCGCGCTGTCAGCTTCCTGGCGGGCTCGGCACGTGGAGCTGCAAACACACGCCCAAGCCCATCACTAATGATCACATGCATGGACAAAATGACAAGTAGGATCCACTCCATTGTCTTTCAATTAGTTTGTTTAAGAAGAACATGTGCAACTATTTCCTATGGCTTTACAGTGCTGCTTTGCTCTGGCTGAATCTTCCTGAATATCTGTTATGTCTGTAGATCTATTCAGTTTTCCATGTGTGCTTAAAAGCTTGCATGTGTGATTCTGTTGCTTCGTTGCAGACCTATTCTGCCTGTTATTCAGTAATCTCTTTCATGGTCCTATGTATACAGCATTGTGTTAGTGACAAGAGCTCGTGGTGCTATAACCCTGAGCACATGAGTATGTGGCTTCCAGGTTTTCAGCATGGTTGTTATTGTCTAGCAGGTTCTAATAGTTGCTGTTTAATCACATCATTCTCTTCAGTTTATCTGTGATAGCAAAGGTTGGATCATGGGTTCAATTACCAAATGGCATTAACCGCCTTCCCCAAGCGACCAGCTACATTCTGTAAGGTAAGTATGAAGATATAAATAAAAAAGAGTGTGCAAATACATGGGCATAATTAATTTTCAATCTTTTCAGCCCGTTTGACAGCACTGTTCCTCATAGTGCATATGCAGGGGTTAATGGATTGTAAATCTCTCCAGCCCTTTGCCATCACTGCTTCTCAGAGTGCAAATGCATGTAATTCTGTATTATAACTCTCATAACCAGAACTGCTCCCCAAAGACAGGGTAAGCTGCTCAATTTGGGATGAAAGGTCCTCTGCAAGCTGTGATAAAGCTGTTACACATGCAAGATCCTGCTACCAGAGTCCAGCTAGTGGAATGCATCACAAGGATGGTACAACCTTTAAGCAGTGCTTGGCCTGTGATCACCTGGCAGGATGCTGTGCCAGGTTTCCCCAGCAGGGGCAGCAGTGAATACAGATGCAGAAAGGTGAAGGTCTGAAGCCTTAAAGTCTGAAAGGTCTGAAAATCACTCATCCTCATAGTTCGAGCCGACATGTGACAATGAAACTGTCAGACGTCGGCTCAATAGATCGGGAAGTGAGCGAACACATACCATCGCTCGCTCACTTCTCGATCTTGTCCCTGCAGTGAGCCGTGACTGACCTGCAGGGATTCCCCCCCCCTGTCCGATCCTCCAGCGCCGACTGGCGGAACGGGGGAGGGGCGGGTACAGCTGGCTCTGCCTCTAGATAGGCAGGGCCAGCTGTCAATCACGCAGCTAGGTGAATCTCGACAGTAACGTCGAGATCCGTCCCGGCTGCGGCGATCTCAGTATACCGCGAGCTGTAGCTCGCGGTATAATGAGCTTTGGGTCACTGGAGGACGCTAGTTTGTGTCCTCCCATGACCCTTAGGAGAACTATGGGGAAAAACACTTACCCCATAGTTCTCCTTTAAACAGTGGTGATGTACTTCATGAACTGTCTGATGCCTTAAACAGAGGTGATGTACTTTATGAACTGTCAATTACTAGCCCAGTCAAGCAGCTACATCCACAAGTTCCCCTATGGCAGTCGGCTATAGAGTTTTGCCCTGGCGCACCCATAAGCCAGTAATGGCACTTACCTTCACATATTCACAGTCCTTCTTTCTTCATTTAAACAAACCAAGATTACTCCCTCCCAAGAAAAACAAAAGTACCTTTGAGGGTTCCTCTTGTTGGTTATGTGTCCAGATTAAACACTGAGATCTTGAGGAATGCTGAATTAAGTTTTACTTGATTAGGACATTACATGAATGGATATAACATTGTGAAGAAAGGGAACTTCGTGTGTATCACAGATAAGCATCCACACAGGCACCAGCATTCCACTACAGCACCCACTACAGCTCAAAAGAGATATCAGTACATTAGTATATACTGTTGCATTTCCAACACCACTGACCAACTTGCCCAGTAGGTCTCAGGTTGTGGGAGCTTACATAAGTTTGAGCATATACTGTTAGAGTATATGCTCATGGGTCCTGTTAAGAGTTCAAGACGGACATTGTCAGGTTTTTCTTCTCATCTTTCAGTCCATTCATTACCATCAAGGTACCTTGGTGCAAGCGAAGCTCTAGGTTATATGTACACATATTTAAATGGTGTCTCATAATCTTTTCCAGTCCAAAGATATCAAGCTTTTTATCCTCTAATTGTCCTGGTGGGACAACCAGGAGACTTAAGACAAGTGTAGGTTTGAACACTTTAAACAGATTGACCAGGATCCAAATATTGCATATGGAATCACTATATTCAATCACTTAAGCCATCAACTGGCTATAGGATGCTGTGCCTGGCAGAGGTGTATTCATATTCCTGTGCACCTATCCTTCATCGAATGTCTTGCTTACCATTCAAAAGTTCCACTTTTGGTTTGTTTACCTGCCCTTTGGCCTTGCCACAATCCTAGGTCATTTTCTAAATATTACATCCAGTCACAGCCTTCTTGAGTGAACAAGTATTCCAACTATTGAAGCGACATCCTGCTGATAGTTTAGCATGCTCATACTATGGCAGTCCATGGAACCATCTTAAGTTAGGCTCTGATCAAATTAAAAGCAATCGCCAAGGGGAAAGCCAAGTGGTCTAGTGTTTTGCTGAGGCACATTATGCCTCTATCCTACCCCTTGGCGTCCCAAGTTGACAGGACAACTCCTTGGTGTCTCAAGTTGACAGGATCAATTCAAATGGTAACACTAGGCGTATTGGAGGCTAAGAGTCTTCCAACAGGGTTCTTCAGACAACAGAGAAAACATTCCCTGTGCCATTGGTTTAGGATGATTCTAAATATGAGATTCTTGGTTGTGGCTAAAGCTTGCGAGCCTATTTCAACTGTTATCTATGGGAGAGAGATTTAGGACTACCTTGTCTGTTAATGATCGCATTAACAAAGATTCCTATGTGCGAAGCACTTCAACAGCCTTTTAGTCCAAGGTCAGTGACAGTTCATTAGGGGGAAAATGTCTTCAGCATCCTGGAGTTCAGAGAGACTTTCAGATCCAAGGAACCTCCGTATTAGTTCAATGAACAACTGGATGATGTTTTTTCCATAGATTTAGTGTCTGCTCATAGATGTAGGAACTGCTCACTAATGATGGAGGTACCTCTAATCAAGGATTCAGCGCTGAACCCCACAGAATTTCCTGGCTGACACTATTAGCCACGAAGCCCTGGACAACAATTACTGTTTTCTTATGCAGCAGTTTCCTGTGGATCAGCAGCAAGTGGGTTATCCAGATCTCATCCTGATGGTAATCCCCAAGAGCACAGACTGCAGACACTCCTTGTCAAGAGAAAGTTCTAAGGGAAAAAGTAATAGATATTTTAATGCTGATATATTTCCTTCAGTCCAAATGGATTCAGGTTCCTAAATGGCACCCACAATTATCCAGGTAGGGTGATGGCAATCATTTGCTTGTAGCCCATCTGTCCAGGGTTCCCTCTCTTGTAGACTCTAACCCTGGAATCTTCTGGTCATCCTTAATATTCAGACCTTCTACAGCAGGTGCTACCTCCAAACACATCCAAAACTAACTTAAGTGGCTTGGAGGTTGGAAGTAAAGTCTACCGTGCCTGGATTACTCATCTTCAGTCAATGAGTGTTTGTTGCATACTAGAGCACCTACAAACTTCACATATATTCTACAGTGTGGAATAATTTCATAGACTTTGCAAGCTTAATAGGTTTTGTCTCTCTTCACCTTGCCATGACAGATATATTGGACTTTCTTCAAGGCAAGCAATATGTACTTGGGTGTCAGTACCCTCTATATTCATCCTCTGAGACACAATGGGTAGCTCACTAATTGATAAGCCAGCTCTTAAGGACTTGCGCAGGGATTCACTCTTCAGAAGAGTCTCTTTCCTTTACAATTTACAAATAGTGCTGTATATGTTCTTCCTTCCTCGACTTCATCTAGCTCACACTTACTCAGTATGGACAGTAACATGTAGAATAGTTTTTCTTATAGCAATCTCCTCGGGGAGGAGGGTGTTGGATAGTCAAGATTAGGCTGTAAAAAACCTTATTGCTACCATTGCACAGACAAGGTAGTCCTAAATCTCTCTCCCAGCATCATCCAAAGGATGGAAGATCCTTACATCTACAGGTGAAACTTGAAAAATTAGAATATCGTGCAAAAGTTCATTTATTTCACTAATGCAACTTAGCCGTCTACCAGGAGATTTTGGAGCACTTCATGCTTTCTTCTGCAGACAAGCTCTATGGGGATGCTGACTTCATTTTACAGCAGGACTTGGCACCTGCCCACACTGCCAAACATTTTCTGAGATTGTGGATTTGGGGTTTCATGAGCTGTAAGCCATAATCATCACAATTATGACAAATCACGGCTTGAACTATCTTGCTTTGCATGTACTGAGTCTATCTCATATATTAGTTTCACCTTTTAAGTTGCATTAGTGAAATAAATGAACTTTTGCACGATATTCAAATTTTTTGAGTTTCACCTGTAAATAGGACATCAATGTTGCCAGTATTCCAGAATTAATTTTTTTGTTTGAGCTCATGCCCAAAATGTGGCTGCTATGCTGTGGAAGAACATAGAGGTTACCTTGTCTTTCAGGTCAATTTGTTCATCTTTCTGGTGGTTTTAGAAAGTAGCTCTCTGTGTGCACTAGGTCACATGCATTGTGCCTGGTCAAGCAGCTGGAACAACAGATTAATCTCTGGGTTCGCTCTTCTGAAGGATGTCATCCTTACGGATGGAACTTAGTGGTGTACTTCCAGAATTATTCCGGCAGGCAGTAACCTGGTATATATTCCCGTCCCATTACAGGGTCTATGGTGAAGTTGGTTCTGAATGTGTTCACCAGTGGTATAAATAAATATCTCAGAATTACCCTCCCTGGTTGTGTGATCTCTATAGCCCATTGTATGCTGCCATGTAGGTGTCAGGGAAATGGAAAATTTGTATACTTACCTATCAATAATTTTCCTTTCCTGACACCAGTACATGGCAGCATACACGACCCTCTCATGGCTTTCGCATTGAGTACTTGTTACGAGAATGGTGGCCTTGGGAGGCGGGCTTTAATTTATAGTATAACTGGTCCTGTGATTGGGCTGGGGGGTGCCAGGAAAGGAACATTCTGGGTGCCAGGAAAGGAAAATTACCGATAGGTAAGTATACAATTTTCCTTTACATACACACACACACATACATATATATATACACACTTTCAAAGTACCCCGACTTTAGGTTGTGTGTTTACCAAACACTTTTCACCACAGAGGTGACACACTCCTCAGTCCGCCAGCCACAGACTGGTCCCAGGGTGGAGCCCTCCTGACTCCTGCAGAGACCTCCTCTATCACCCAGGTGGAGCCCTGAACATGAGCCAGCATTCTTTTCATAAGGGTTCTGCCCAGGTGCACAATCTTTCGGTGCTGGTTGCCACTAAAGCCTGGACCCAGGAATGGAGATTAAGCCCCCCATGTAACAGCAATAAAGTTGTATGTTAAAAAAAAAGTAATAAAAAAATGAAAGATTCATAAAAAAATAAAGAAGCATAACATTTATTTTTTTAAACATTTTTTTTAAGTCCGCGCCCCCCACATACACACGCATATATGCGTCAGGTGCGCCTACGTGCCGCACATGTTGCATATCGCCGCAAACGGAGTGAGAGCAATCATTTTAGAGCCATTAAGGCCGGGTTCACACCTGGGCGTTTTACAGCGCTGATCGATGCGCTGTAAAACGCAGTGCAAGTGAAATCCCATTATTTCCTATGGGCATGATTCTGAAACGTGCTGAAAAACGCCCTATGCCCAAAGAAGTACAGGAGCTTTTTTGGGGTGTATTTCCGCGTGTATCCATTAGGATACAGCCGGATAGCCCTCATAAACGCGTTTGACGCGCATTTGTGGGCTGCAAATCGCGGTTAAAACATGCACCGCCAAACGTGCGTCATAGACGCATATTTCGAACGCCTAGGTGGGAACCCAGCCTAAAGAAGAACTATGAGGTGAGTGCTTTTCACTCACCTCATAGTTCTAGCCGACCTGTGACAATGAGACTGTCACAGGTCGGCTCAGTAGATCGCACCCCTGGACACATCTAGCTCCGGGTGTACCGGACCAGAGGGTCCCTCCCTCTCATCCACCCCAAGTGTAATTTCTAATGGGGAAGTTTCCTCTTCATCCTCTCCAACCATGATTTGCACTGGAGAGGCTTCCCCACTTCAGAGGTCAACTTGGGTTAAGCATCTGGGACAATATCATAATTTACACCATTCTCATTGTGATCACATGCAGTATGTGTAAATCATCATTACCATTGTCAACAGTTATAGCGCTTGGTCGGGGTGACACCAAATCATTCTCCAGTGCTATGCAGGGCAGCCATCAGAAATTTTGGGGCCCCTTACACGGCTTTAGGCTGGGCCCCCCCCCCAAAAAACTTACCTTAGCAGTCCAGCAGTTGTGCTCCTCTCCTGCATGCCTCGCTCTGCGCTTTGAGAAAAAAAAATCCCTTTCTGCACAGAACATACCAATTGTACAGGGGGGGCCCGGGACCGTACCAACTTCCCTGTATATATTAATTCAGGACTCAAAATTTCAAGTCTTGAGTTACTAGCCAGGGCTTAGTTAAGGTCGGGGCTACCCTGCCCCGACCTTAACTCCGCCCCTAAACACACCCTCTTAAATTATCTTATGATAATTCTTATCGTATGATAGTTGCCGCTTGTAAACGGCAGATACCACCAGTGGCGTCACAAGGGGGGTGCGGCCCGCACCCGGGTGACACCATTGGAGGGGTGAAACCAAATTGGTCACAGTCATTTTGGTGTCACCCCCCTCTGAAAAGTCGGGTGCTCGGTCATGGACCGAATGCCCGACAGTATCGGAACAGAGCAGGGGACCCGGCGGCATACCTTATCCCACCAGGTGATTGTCCCCTCCCCTCTCTGCCGGCGTCCATCACTAAGATGACCGCCGGCAGGTATCAAAAGACTGCCGCGTGTGCGCGATGACGTCTCGGCGGGGTGACACTCGGTTACCGCTCCG